>NC_043707.1:34093512-34198177 GCF_006229205.1 Suricata suricatta | reverse complement strand
GGCTTAATGGAGGCGCCGGGCGGCGACGCCACTCGCCTCACACGGCCTGCCGAGGAGCTGGACGCGCCCCTCGGCCGACACTTACTCGCCACTCAGCTCGCCGGCTCGCCAGGCGGGCTCGGCGGCCTCTGTCGCCGCAGCTTTTAATCACCGGGAGCGGCCGCCGACAGCCTCGTCGCCGCCGCCTCCCAGGCTGCCGCTGCACTCCTTCCGGCCCCGCCGCGGTTTCACCCCGCGCCTGCGCACAGCGCCCCCTCCCGACTAATGACAGGAAGAACCATAGAGGCACGCCGGGTGTTAGGGAGGAGGGGCCTGGGGAGTAAGACCATAGAGAGGGACGCCTGTCCGCTCACCACCCACTGAGTCTTGACTCCCCCACGAGGTAGGAGGAGGAACAAAACCGAGATGCCCTTCCAGCCAGCCCGGAAGTGTCGCCATCTCCCTAGAGATGAACAAGTCGAAGATGGGAGTGGGGAGAAGCAGGTGCCCATGAAAATCCACTGGATATGCATTTATTTGCACCCTTTGCCTTCGGTAAGTTGTTCGTACAATACATATTTTCGGAGAGCTTCCTGTCGGCCAGGCACTGTTCTAGGAACTGGGGATACAACGGTATGGAAGGTCTCTGTTCTCCTGAAGCTTATGTTTTAAGGGTGAGTATGAAACTAGCGAACTCGCTAACAAGCAAACTAATGACCTAAAACACTGGCTCAGGCAGGAAGTGTTCAGGAAAAAAAAAAACACGTAGGAAATATAAAGCAGCAAAAGGGATAGTGAATAGGATACCAGTGTGGTGAGGGAGTCTTCTGAAGAGGGGACATTTCAGCAGAATAGGGAATGACATAAGGAGGTGAGAGCCAAGGTGACCCCCTGGAGGAAAAACACTTCAAGCACCAGGAATATGCCTGGCATGTTAGAAAAATTTGGAGCCTGCAGTGCAGTGAGTGAGATGAGAATGGTAGGGAATGGGGGTTGGCCAGGTGGTAGAGGGCCAAATCATAGAAAGTTTTTTTTTTAATGTGTACTTCTTATTGGGGGGAGGGGCAGAAAAAGGAGAGAGAGAATCCTGAGCAGAGTGTACACTGTCAACACAGAACCTGATGTGGGGCTCCATTCCACAAAGTGTGAGATCGTGACCTGAGCTCAAATCAAAAGCTGGATGTTTAACTGAATGAGCTATTCAGGTACCCTCATAGAAGGTCTTAAAAGGAATTAGGGTTAAAAAAAATGCGACAGACAGTGTGAGCAGGGGAGGGGTAGAGAGAGGAAAGAATGAGAATCCCAAGCAGGCTCCGACCTGCCAGCACAGAGCCTGATATGGGGCTTGAACTCAGGAACCATAAGATAATGGCTAGAGCTGAAACCAAGAGTTGGATGCTTAACTGACTGAGCCACCCAGGTGCCCCAGAATCTGGATTTTCTTTTTACTGTGATGGGAAACTACTAGATTGGGAGAAGGGGTGTGGGCTGATTTTTCCAAGAATGTTTTCCAAAGATGACTCTGGTGGCTATTTGAACAACAGACTCTAGAGAGCTCAGAGTAGAAGCAGGAATGCCAGTTAGGAAGCAATTGCAGGAGTCTAAATAATTAGTACCTGATGGTGACTTTAACTAGGATGGTCAGGAAGGAGGTGGTGAGAAATAATCACATTACGGATTTTTTTTCTAGGTAGAACAAAGAGATTTGCAGATGGATTGGATGTGAGGTGAGAGAGAAAGGAATCAAGGGTAACCACAAGGTTTTGGCACATGCAACTGGGTAAATGGTGGTTCCATTCACGAATATGGGTTTTGGTCGGCACAGGAAGAAGTGAACATGTTTTGGACACATTAAGTTGCCAGCTAGACCTTCAAATAGAGATGTCAATAGGCGGTTGGATATATGAGTCTGCAGCTTCAGAAAGACAGGATAACTCAGGCTAGGGATTTAAACTGGGGGTCTCTGAGATATAGATAAAGTATAAACCCATGGGGCTGGCTATACTCATACCTAGGGAATAAGTGCAGTAGATAGAGGAGAGAGGATGGATTTCAGGGTCACTTCAAGATGTGCAACTTAGAGGAGGGTGCTGAGGAGGAAAACCTGGGATCTCAGAGGCCATAGTGACAAAATGTTCTGACAAGGAGGAAAATTATCTGTGTTGCCAAATGCTACTCAGACCCATAATATGATGGAGCCAAACCTCAGGGAAACCAGAAGGGACATTAGCTGAGAATGAGATCTGGGAGAAGATTTGGAGTTTTGTGAAGGGGAGAGAAACAGTGAGCCTAATGCAGTAGCCTTCTGGCCTGGAGTTCTGTGGTCAGAGATTTAAAGTGAGGCCAGGCAGCAAGGAGATGGGACTTTGTCTAGCCACTTGCTTAGATGCAGGGGAAAGAAAGGAGGTGGAGAGATAGGAATGGGTCAAAGAGAGGTATGCTTGACATTGAGATTTTGGAGGTGACATTGTTCTTGGTAATGATGAAGCCCAGGTAACGCTGGAGCCCCATGATGAGGGTGCCTGGGGTAGAGAGGAGGTGGAGATCACCAAAGGGGAGGAATTAAGAAACAGCTGAGTGTAGATAGATTATATATGTAAGAGTCACCTTAAGGTGGCAACTGAGCGGCCATTCTGCTGTAGGTCGGAGAAGAACTCTGTGCACCAACGACCCCCACCCCTCACCTGCAGACCTGGAATGTCCCGTGCCAGTTTGAAAACAGCCAATCATGAAGCTCCAGCTTCCCATCACCCTGACAGAGGAGGCAACCTATTCCATCCCGCCACGTCCCTGAAATGCCCTTATTTGATAATCTGCCCTCCCACAATCAAAACCAGAATCCCCTCACCCATAACCCCCCCCCCATCCCCCCATCGCCTACCAGGCACGACTTCCCTGACTCCCCACTCCCAGGGTTATGGAACCTCATCCGGGAATCACAGATCCCAATAAAGGCTTTCTTGGCTCCATAACTTGGTCTCTTTCTTTCCTCTGTCTCTGCCTCCATCTATTAAATCTTACAATATACAAGGATATTAAATCTTCAAGAAAGATGTCAGAAATAGGGGTGGGGCATAGAATGAGACCGTTCCTAAAAACTTCAATGAATGAGGAGGACTGAGCAGCAGGCCAGCAGATAGTTGCCCAGGAAAGAGAGTGGTGTGGTCCCGTGGCACATGCTTTTGAAGATTCAGCTAATCATCATTGTTTCTGATTTGCTGGTCCTGCTCCATCTCATCAAGATGTCACAGAGGACCCCATACCTGCCCTGTCACTGAACCACAAAACAGGAGAGCAGGAAAAGGAACAGCCTTTAACAAACCTCAGACTTTTGAGCAGTATGGTAATATCGCGATATTTGCTTAAGTGACCTATTGCCCATAAGTAATATTTTGTTCTTTAGACTGATTCATTTTTTGTCAAAATATATTTATTTAAAAATTTTTAATGTTTATTTATTTTTGAGAGAGAGAGAGAGGCAGAGTATGAGTAGGGGAGGGGCAGAGAGAGAGAAAGACACAGAATCTGAAGCAGGCTCCAGGCTGTCCGCACAGAGCCCCATGCGGGGCTCAAACCCACAAACTGCATGATCATGACCTGAGCCGAAGTCTGATGCTCAACTGATGCTCAACCCAGGTGCCCCAAAATATATTTATCTTAAAAGGGAAGCCTTCTTTCCCTCTATGAATAGAAAATAAGTCTCACTTTCCATAAGCAGAAAGTGGCCATAAAAATAGACTCCAGGAAATAAAACAATGTTATTGAATTCTTCAAAAGTTATAATTAGAGGAAACCAACCAATAAAACACCCAACCAATAAAATACAACTCAAAATCAAAATCAAGGTGTGAAACAGAACCAAAAATAGACTTCCTTAAGAGGATGGCAACCTGAAATTTATGTAACACTGTATGTTAACTAACTGGAATTAAAATAAAAACTAAAAAAAAAAAAAAAAAGAAAGAAAATTAGGGAGGCCTGCGTGGCTCAGTTGGTAGAGCACGCAACTCTTGATCTTAGGGGTGTGAGTTTGAGCCGCATGTTGGGTATGGGCTTATTTAAAAAAGTAAGATAAATAAAATTAATTTTATTATCAATATATTTATAATATATAAAAATATATATTTATTATAAGTAAAATAAATTTGAATTTAATTTAAAAAGAGGGAGGGATGGAATAGTTTGTGATCAGTCCAAAGTATTAAGGGATTTTTGCTCCATATTTTTAGTTTAAGAAAAAAAATGAAGTTTCATGTCAGTAAAAGGAGTCACTTTTTTAATTCTTTTTTTTTGCTTTTAATGTTAACCAGCACCCAAAGTCAGAAAGGGCAAAAGATACCTGCTTGTTGACAAAACTATTGCCAAGAAGCGATGCTTTGCTGTTTTCCTGGGCCGAGGCGTGCAAATTCTCATCTATGGAAACTCGTATCATGTGTCCTGGCTGTACTCCGTGAAGTTATGGTGGAAGGTATGCGACGTAAGAGGCCTCTGAGGCTTCCCGAAAGCTGGGGGATAATGCGTACACCTCTGTGAGTCATTGAAGCACTGCTTCCTGTATTTCATTTTCTGATTACCATTAGCTTAATGTGCCTGCCACCTGTAAAATCATTTATAATTGTAGAGGACTGCCATTTCCACACTCTGTATATCATCATCACTGTGTTCCCAAGAGCTGCGGGCATTGCCATCAGTTTTATCTCGATGAAGCTGGTGCTCTTCTGGACATGGAGAAAATTATTCCTGAACTCCATCTGCTTTCAGAGGCAGTAATTTCCTGCTATTCTAGCACATTGCTTTTTTTTTAATCAGTATTATTGCAGAATGATTTATCTGCAGTACAACGCAGCCAGTGTAAGTGTACATTTCTGAGTTTTGACAGATTCATGTGCCCACGCATATCACCACTGCTGCAATCAAGATAGAGATCATTCCCATCACCCCCAATATTCTCTGCTGCTCCTTTCTCAACCTGTGGTGGTTGATCCACTACCTCAGGCCCTGGGTGCTAGGCAACCACTTACTGCTTTTTGTCACTTTAGATTAGAATTGCTTTTTCTGTAGTTTCAGATAAATGAGATCATAAAGTGTGCACTCTCTGGTTTTTTTCTGCTCAACGTATGGTTATTTTCTCAGTTATTTGTATTGTGGTTAAATGCACACAAGAAAATCTTAAATCTTAACCATCTTTAAGAGGATACGCCTCAGTCATATGAAATATATTCATAGTGGGTGTTGTGCGAACACCATCCCCATCCGTCTCCATAACTGTTTTCATTTTGTAAAACCAAAATTCTATACTCGTGGAACAAAACCTCTCCATTCCCTGCTCCCCCCAGCCCCTCACAACCACCTTTCTACTTTCTGTCCCTATGGTTATCACTGCTCTAAGTGCTATGTGTAAGTGGAATGACGCAGGATTTGTCTATGACTGGTTTTATGTCACTCAGCAGAACGTTCTCGAGGTTCATCCATGTTGTAGCATGTGTCAGAATGTCCTTCCTTTTTAAGGCTGAGTAATATTCCATTGTGTGCATTACCACATTTTGCTTGTCCATTCATCTGTCCATGGACATTGGGTTGCTTTCATGTTTTAACTATTGGGAATAATTCTGCTGTGGACATGGTATACAGCGATCTCTTTGAGATCTGCTTTCAGTTCTTCTGGGTACATACCCATAGTGGAATCACTGGATCATATGGTAATTCTACTTTTTATTTTATTTATTTTTTTCGACAGAGAGAAAGCAAAAATGGAGGAGAGTAGCAGAAGCAGAGAGAGAATCCCAAGCAGACTTCGTGTCCAGCATGGATCCTGACACAGGACTCCATCCAACAACTCTGGGATCTGAGCTGAAATCAGGAGCCAGACACTCAACCGACTGAGCTACACAGGTACCCTTGGTAATTCTATTTTTAATTTTCTAGGAAATATCATATTGTTTTCCACTATTTGACATTTCCACTGACTGTGTACAATGGTTCCAATTTCTCCACATCCTTACCAATCCTTATTATTTTCTGTTTTTTGATAAAAGCTATCCTAATGAGTATAAAGTAATCTTATTGAAGTTCTGATTTACATTTCCCTAATAATTAATGATATTTAGCATTTTTTCATGTACTTATTGGCCATTTATATACATTTTCTTTGGAGAAATGTCCATTCAATATTTTGTGGATTTTATGGATTTTTATGTGGATTCGTTTCTTTGCTGTTGAGTTTCAGAAATTCTCTATATATTCTGAATATTAATCCTTTATCAGAAATGTGATTCCCAAATATTTTCTCCCATTCTGTGGATTGCCTTTTTTACCCTGTTGTTATTGTCTTTGGTGCACAAAATTTTTAAATACTCATGAAGTCTTGTTTGTCTGTTTTTAAATAGACACCTACCTATACCTTTGATGTCATGGCCAAGAAATCTCAAGATCTGGCAATCTGTAATTGCCAGATCCAATGTCATGAAGCTTTTGCTTGTTTTATTTACATATTTATTTATAAGTAGGCTCCATGCCCAACATGAGGCTTGAACTTACGACTTTGTGATCAAGAGTCAGATGCTCTACCAACTGAACCAGCCAGATACCCCTCATTTTATAGTTTTAGATTTTCCATTTAGGTTGATCTATTTTTATATCACTTTTTTATATGGAATTTGGTAAATGTTTTTTTTTTTTGCAAGTGGATATGCATTTTTCCCAGCACCATTTGTTGAAAAGACTCTTCTTTCCCCCATTAAGTGGTCCTACACCCTTGTAAGAAATCATTTGGCCGTACCTTTGAGATTTATTTCTGGAGTCTTTATTTCATCAGGCTACATGTCTGTTTGATGCCAGGACCACACTGTTTTGAGTACTGTAGCTTTGCAATAAGTTTTAAAGTTAGGACGTGTGACTCCTCCTGCTTTGTTTTCCTTTCTCAAGATTGCTTTTGCTCTTTAGGGTCCCTTGAGGTTCCACATGAATTTTAGGATGAGGTTTTCTGTTTCTATTTTAAAAAAAAAAGGGTCACTAGGATTTTGACAGAGACTGTACTGAATCTGTAAATTTCTTGGGTGGTATTGACATCCTCACAGTATTAATACTTCCGGTCCATGACCATGGGATGTGTTTTCATTTGGTTATATCTTCTTTCAGCAATGTTTTGTAGTTTTCATTGTACAAGGCTCAGTCAGCATGTGTTTTTGAGGTTCATCCATGTTGTTTGCGTGTGCCAATCATTTATTCCTTCTGCTACTGAGTAGAAATCCAGTTGTTGTGTCCAGTTTGGGGCTATTTTGAATAAAGCCGCTAGGAACATCAATGTCATGTTTTGGGTGGCTATCTGTTTTCAGTTGTCTGGGTGTGGAATTGCTGAGTTATGTATTAAGTGTCAAACTATCTTCCAAAGTGGTTGTGCCATTTTACTTTCCCCCTGGCAAGGAGTGAGAGTTCCAGGTGTTCCTTATTCTCATCCACAGTCTTAATTCCGGCCTTGTAATGGACATATAGTGGTGTATTGGTGTGGATTTAATATGCATTTCCCTGATGGCTAGTTGTGTGCATCTTTCCTTGTGCTTGCTGGCCTTTTTAAATCTTCTTTTGTGAAGTTTGGGATTTTTTGTTTATTTGTTTGTTTTGACCCATTATTTTTTTTCAAATATTTTATTTTTGGGGGTGCCTTGGTGGCTTAGTCAGCTAAGCTGCCGACTTCGGCTCAGGTCATGATCTCACAGTTCTTGAGTTCGAGCCCTGCATAGGGTTCTGTGCTGACAACTCAGAGTCTGGAACCTGCTTCAGGTTCTCTCTCTCTCTGCCCCTCCCCCACTCACAATCTGTCTCTGTCTCTCAAACAAATAAATAAATATTAAAAAATTATTTTAAAAGATTTTATTTTTAAGTAGGCTCTATACCCAATGTGGGGCTTGAACCTACAACCCTGAGATCAAGAGTCAAATGCTCTACTGACTGAGGTGCCCTTTGGCCCATTATTTAAATCGAGTTGTTTGTCTTCTTATAATTGAGTTGTAAGAGTTCTTTTTCTATTTTGGATATGGGTCCCTAAGTAGTGTATATATTTTCTCTTACTCTCTTGCCTTTTCATTTTCTTTATATTTTGACAACATAATTAACAAGCTTGATCTGATGAACATATATAGAATATTGCACGCACCAGGGGAATAGATGTTACCTTCAGGTATACGTTTATGAAAATGATTATATACTAGATCATAAAGCAAGCACCAAAAAATCTGATAAACAGTATTTATTAGCAACATTAATGCTAAAATAAATGGGATATACCATGTTCAAGGAAAGGCTTACCCAATATTCTAAAGATCAATCTTCCCCCAAATTGACCTTTAGATACAATGTAATCCCAAACTAAATTTTGGAGGAATTGGTTAAACCAATTACAAAATTTACACAATAATGCAGAGCCAAAAAAAAAAAAAAAAAGGTCAATACACTCCTGATGAAGAAGAAGGTAGGGGTACTTATTCCACTGGATTTCAAGACTTACAAGTATATGGTAAGTAAGACAGTGTGGCATTAATAGAGGAATAGACTGGTGGAATAGATCAGAGAGCCCAGAAACAAATCCACACGTAAGTGGAAACCTGATGTATGACAACTGGCATTACCGGGGGGGAAAAAGATACCCTCATCAGTATACGTTCTCAGTGCACCTCGGTGGCTCAGTTAGTTAAGCGTCTGACTCTTGGTTTTTATAGCTCAGTCATATCTCATGGTTCGTGGGTTTGAGCCCTGTGTCAGGCTCTGCATTGAGATCTCGGAATCTGCTTGGGAATTCTCTCTCTCCCTCTCTCTGTAACCGCCTCCACAGGTGCATGCGCACACACACACTCTCTCAAAAAATAAATAAATGTTTAAATAAAATTAATTCTTTAAAAAATATATAGATTCTTGAGATGATGGATTATTTATATGGAAAAAAAGACAATAGATCCCTCCTTGACACACACACACAAGTCAACCGCATATGGATAAAGGGCCTAAATAAGAAAGGCAAAACTTTGAGAAAAAAAATAAAAGGAAAGAAACAATTTTTCTGGCATCCAGATGAAAAAAGGAAAGCTCCTGTGAGCCAAGCTGTGCACCCACGAGCGCCACCTCTGGTTCCCATAACCTGACTTCCCTCGTTCCTGCTGTCGCGGTAAGCCTGTTGGGTGACCTTAGTCGCTCTCTGCATTCCCCAGTTCTGCAAGTTATTGCTTAGCTTGACTTTCTTGCACAGGCTCCCTCCCAGGGAACTCTCTAGCTGTAGAGTGTCAGGATTCTCCAGGGTGCCTGGAGGGTAGAGCTGGAGGAGAGGCCGGCAGTGGTGGGGCGGGACCAGCTTTGCATTTTCTTAATAGTGTCTTCTGGGGGTGCCTGGGAGGCTCAGTCGGTCAAGTGTCTGACTTCAGCTCAGGTCATGGTCTGACGGGCTCCTGTGTAAGCTTGAGCCCTGCCTTGAGCTCTGTGCTGACAGCTCAGAGCCTGGAGCCCGCTTCAGATTCTGTGTCTCCCTCTCTCTGTGCCCCTCCCCTCCTCATGCTCTGTCTATCTCTGTCTCTCAAAAATAAATACTTAAAAAAATTTTCAAGTGTCTTCTGAAGGGCAAATTTTAGTTTTGATATATATTTAAAATTCTTTTTAAAGTTTCTTTATTTTTCAGAGAGAACACGCAGGGGAAGGGCAGAGAGGGTGAGAGGTAGAATTCCAAGCAGGCTCTGCACAGAGCTCAATGTGGTCCTTGAACCCATGAACCATGAGACCATAACCTGAACTTAAACCAAGAGTTGGCCACTCAGCTGACTAAACCACCTGGGTGCCCCAGTTTATATATGTATGTATGTATGTATATATATGTGTATATATATATATATATACACACACACACACATAAATGGATATGTGTGTGTGTATATATATATATATATGCTTCTGTTCAATTTAAACATTTTCTTATTTCCCTTGTGATTTATTTGTTGATTTATGGGTTATTTAGAATGTTGTTTAGGAGCACCTGGGTGGCTCAGTCGGTTAAATGTCTGATTTTGGCTAAAGTCATGATCTCACTGTGAGTTTGAGCCCCTATCTCGGGCTCTGCACTGCTGAGCCTGTTTGAGATTCTCTCCCTCTTTCTCTGCTCCTTCCCCACTCACTTTTCTTTCAAAATAAAAAATAAACTTAAAAAAATTTTTTTCTATTAGTTGGGGATATTTTTAGACATTTCTCTGATTTCTAATTTAATTTCTTTGTGGTTGGAAAATATACTGTGTAATCTGTCCAACTTTAAAAAATTCATTAAGACTCATACAGGGCTGGGGATTTTTTCGTGAATTTTCCATGTACATTTGGCAAGGTGAAAGATTTCTGTGACCTGAAGTACGAGAGTATCCATGTACATTTGGAAAGAATGTGTTTTCTGCTCCTCCTCAGTGATGTGTTTCGTACATGTCAACTAGCTCAATGTTAAAAGCTACATCCTTCCTGATTTTCCATCCCCTTGTTCTTGTAATTAGTGAGAGTCTAGTCTTGAGCCCTCCAGCTATAACTCTAGGTTTGTTGGCAGCATATAGTTGGGTCTTGCGTTTTTATCCATTCTTATCCACTCTCACAGTCTCTGTCAACTACAGTGTTCAGACTGTTTTAATATAATTCTTGATGTGATTGGATCTAAATCTATGTAGATTGTCTTGTATTTGTGTTCTATTTGACCCTCCTATTTTTTTTCCTGCCTTCTTTTGGATTTAATTGAGTAGTTTTGAGATTTCCATTTTTCTCTCTACTATTGACTTATCAGCTATTCTTCCTTGTAATACTATTTTAATGATTTCACGAAGGTTTATAACACGCATGCTGACATTATCACAACCCATCTTTAAATAATGTTATACCACCTCGTGTCTAATCTGAGAGACTTATGAGAACATACTTCCATCTCTCCCTTCATCTTTTGTCGTTTTGCATCCACGTATAATATGAATTCCACAATCCTGCCCTTTCCAAAATCATGCCTTATGATTCCTAGCTGCCTGAGTCTCCCTGAGTTCTGATCTCTCTCTCTTCCACTTGATAAAGCTCCTGGGTTCTGATGAGATTGTCCCTCCTCACCAGGCTCTCTGATCCGGAAATTGCTTCCAGGCATAAGCTGGGGTGGTGATAGGGCTTGCTCAGCTCACGTGGGCACCCAGTCCTGTGCTGCGTGCTGGCCAAGGTGAGCAGATGACTCACCAGTGTGGGGAGCGTAAGTCTTAGCACCATTTTACCTTCTCCTGAGCAATAATGTTTCTGAAACCATGGGTTTTATTTTGTGCTTATATTGCTTGTATTCATATTAAAATAAATAACTGTTGGGGTGTCTGGGTGGCTCAGTCGGATCAGCATCCAATTCTTGATTTCAGCTCAGGTCATGATCTCACTGTTGAGCCCCATGCTATCAGCTTGTCCCAGCTTGGGATTCTTTCTCTCTCCTTCTCTTTCTGCCTGTCCTCCCGTCTCAAAGTAGGTAGATAAACTGAAAAAAAACCCTATTAATGCAAAATCATGTATCAATTAAAATAATTTTGCCTAGCAGCAGTGGTAGATGTGTCTGCTTTGGAAAATCTTGAGCCAGTCTAATCTCAACGTATCATAAAGAAGTGAAAGGCGGAGGGCAAGTGACATGCCTGAGTAACCTCATGGACTGTTAATTTCTGATTCTGATCTGAAACCCAGGAAGTTTACCAATTTCTAGATTCTTTCTACTGCAAACCCCACCCCACGCCCCATTTCTTTCTCTTGTCCTTTGTCTCTTTTCACACCCACATTTTAAAAGGAAGCTTCTAAGGGAAGAATCAGATTCTACAAATGTATGTTGAGTGCCTACTCTTAGCCTATTCATCATTCAGTCATTGGATCAAATACTAGTTTCCTCACAGAAACCTGCTCAGACAATTTGGGGTAGATCAGTGTCCCCTTTGAAATAGTCCTTTAGAGCCCATCTATAATTTGTAATTATGTATGGATTAGTGATTATTATTTGAGGACTGCTCTCTCCTCCATTGTGATACACTGTGTGAGGACTGGGTGTGTTTTTTCTTTCTTCTCTGCTCACTGCTCTTCCTCTAGTGCTTAGTGACTATCACACAGTAACCACTCAATAATATTTGTTGAATAAATTTGCTAAAACAGCATCAGTAGAGAAGCTGTAAACCACTTAAAGTCTCAAAGAGATTCTGGAGTAAGATCTGATTAGGACTTGCTGGTTGAGCTCCAGAAAGCAAAAAAGCTGCCGAGTGTGTCCCGGGATCCATCAAAGTGACCCCGGTATCCCCCTCTGAGGCAGATGACCCCAGCTATCTTACAGTCACCACATTGGAAAAATGCCCTGGCACAGTCAAGCCTCTTGAATTAACCAACATCACCAGGGGATGTGAGCCTCAGTTTCACCATGAGATCCAGCCATCACAGATCACCCTTTGGAAATCCAAACTCCTGACTCTCATGGGGCTCCAGATCAGGGGGAAGGAAGGGCCAACAGATGGAGGGACCATCTCATTAAAGAAAGGCTGTGGAGATTGGCATCCCAACAGTGATCCTGGGAATTTTACTGCTCATTGGCCATTGGTACGCAGAAGATGCAGTGGCTACAGAACCCTGAAGGACTAAATCCTTCTTGCTGGCGAGAAGTACCTTGACAGGAAGATGCCCATGTCAGCGACTTGCCTACCAGGGCACCAAACTGCCCTTTCCAGAGAACAGTGGTACACCTGTGGTCCCCAGTGCTCCACCTGCCTATGAGAAACTCGTAGAACGATCACCTTATTCACCTTGAGAGCCAATGAGGTACCCAAGAGGTGCCGAAGTGATTCTCTTCATGCTCTGGCTTGAATTTAACATAGGTGACAGATGTTCTGAATTAGACTTCCAAAGGTAAGAACACCGAATGTCATCTCTAATAATAAGCTGAGGGCCAAATTCTTAGTAGGGTGATGTTATGGGCCTGAGCTGTGTCCACCCAAATATTCATGTGTTGATGTCTGAATGGCTAGTACCTCAGAAAGTGACCGTATCTGGAGATAGGGTCTTGAAAGGGGTAATTAAGTTAAAAAGAACTCATTAGGGTGGGTCATAATCCAATGTGACTAAAGAGATTGGGACATAGACAAGCACACAGGGAAGACCATGTGAAGACTCAGAGAGAAGGTAGCCATCTTGTGCCAAGGACAGAGGCCTTGAAGAGACCGAACCTGCCAACATCTTCCCAGTATCCAGAACTGTGAGAAAATACATTCCTGTTGTCTAAGCTGCCCAGTCTGTGCTCCTTGTTATGGCAGCCCCAGCACACCAATTTAGGCAGCTAGCAGTAATAATCAAGTAAAGAAATGGCGAGAAATACCCACAAGGGAAAAAGGGAAAAGCTTTGTTAATAAAGATTGTAATACATCTACTAAAAAAAATTGCATCAATATATAATGTAGTAGGGAACTGTAGAGACACAGAGAAGGGGTGATCAGTCATTCCTGGGGGGAAAGAATAAAGAGGGAAGGTCCATCAACAGAGGATGAGGCAGATTCTGGAAGGATGAGCAGCCATTTATTGGGTGAAGAGTTTGGGCTGTAGGAGGGGAGGAGAAGGTGAAAGCATGTGAAGTCTTGATGGCGAGCTAGAACACAGTGAGCAGAGGATCTAGGAGTTGACCACACAAAACAGGGAGTGGAGAAGGAGGCTCCAGGTGAGAGGCAAGGGAAGAGAAAGGCTGGAATCGAATCACAGAAGACTTTGAGTGCCAGGCTGAGGAATGTGACAGAATGCCATGGAACGGCTGGAAGCCAGTGGAAGCGTGCAGACTTCCTTTAAAAAAAAAAACCCACTTGGAGGTGCCTGGCTGGTTCAGTTGGTAGAGCACACGACTCTTAACCTCAGGGTCATGAGTTCAAGTCCCACATTGGATGTAAAGCCTACTTAAAAAAAAAAAAAAGACAAGGGCAGCCTGGGTGGCTCAGTTGGTTAAGTATCTAACTCCTGATCTCAGCTCAGGTCTTGATCTCCAGGTCATGAGTTTAAGCCCCATGTTGGGCTCCATGCTGAGCATGAACCCTACTTAAATTTTTAAAAAATGAAATAAAAATTAAAAAACCCACTTGGAGGATGGCTGTGTCCCTTTAATAAGATGAAATTCATTGAGGTCAGCCTTCCACTGGACACAACAAAAACAATGTCGATGTCACATAAAACCGCTTCTTAAAAGAATCACAGAGCTCACAAGATCCTGAGTTGTTACCAGGCTGAGATCCGAAGAGGATGTTAATCCTGGGGTGTCAGTCAGGTGTTCAGGGCTGCCTGGGCCTGGGGTCACTCATTGGCCCTTTCCTAGGACGGTCTCTGAGGGTTTCCTGAGACGAGGGAGGGGATGAATGTTCTGACTTGGGAAACTTGACAGATGGGGTACAGAAGAGCTTCATTCTGCAGGGCAAGGCCATGCATTTCAGCTGCGACTTCCTGAGTTGAGATGCCCGCCCCCATGAACCTCCACTGTCTCACCACACGTGGGCTACTCCCCTGTGGTAGAGGGTTCACAAAGGGAGGCAATCAACCTTCCCCCAGGGTCATTTTTGCCTTCCCATGTCCATAGTCTTTATCTTGAACTTGGGGTACCTTGGCTTTTCATCTCTGCTCCTCTCCTTGGTTCAGCACTCTGGCCCTTTTTGGAAAGCAGACCCCCAGCAAGAAGCCTCTTCTACCAGAACTGCGCCTTCTCTGCTCTCACAGGAGTCATTTTGAACCTCAGTTTGTCTCTTCCATGAGGGACCTCATAGAAAGGCTCACAAAAGCACCTGATGTACTCCAACATCCTGAATTTGTCTTACTAAATCTCTGATGCCAATTTGAGATGTCTCTGCTTAATATTATGCAGACATTTCCAAATACGGTCCCAAACAGTCATTCCTCTCTAGAGGGCATTTCTATCCTGCCTCTTTGCCATGTAGGAAGTGCTACATACATAATGAAAGAGTGATCACTGCGATATCCTCACGAACACATATTTTGCAATGATTTTGTGATGATTATCGCCAGGGACAGTTTTGTTTTGTTTTTTATTAATTTTTAAAATATTTATTTATTTTTGAGAGTGGGAGACAGAGCACGAGCAGGGGAGGGACACAGAGAGAGGGAGACACAGAACCTGAAGCAGGTTCCAGGCTCTGAGCTGTCAGCACAGAGCCTGATGTGGTGCTCAAACCCCCGAACCTGTGAGATCATGACCCGAGCTGAAGTCGGACACCCAGTTGACTAAGTCGCCCATACGCCCCTGTTTTGTTTCCATTTAGGCAAATCTTTCAGAGTTTTAGGCATTGGTGGTGGGGGTGATTTTTAGCAGGGGGAGGTTTTGGTTTCTTCTTTCCACTCAGTTCTGCTGGAACCCATATCGTAAATCCCTCTTAATTCAATCATGAACACATAGGCGGGCACACATATCATGAGCTTGATGAACTTTCACAAAGTAAACACGCTTGTATAACTGGACCCCCAAACAAGAGAAAGAACTTGACCAGAACTGCAGACAGCCCCTCCTGCTCTCTTTCAGGGACTGCCCACTTCTCCAAGGATAGTCATTATCCTGACTTTTAAGGCCACTTACATGGTTCTCTAGGCTTTTGTACCCTTTACTTCCCATGTGCATGCAGAATTATATCGTACATACTCTTTTGTGCCTGGCTTCCTTCACTCCACATTACAACCTGGAGGTTCATTCCTACCTAGATGTAAGTCATTCTCATTGTTTGGAGAGTGGCTCGCAGGGCCTGGTCTGGAGAGTCCTGGGGCTTCCCAAGACTGCCTTCGGGGCAGGGGGGCTCTGAGCTCAAAGCTTTGTTCATAGAAACACTAGGCATTATTTTCTATTTTTGCTAATGGTGCAACAGCAATGATGGGTAAAACAACTGGTGTCTTTGCACTAATCAAGACAATAGCACTAACCTATACCCACAGTCACTGTGTCATTCACCACCATGCACTTGCAAGGAAAAAAAATCCAGTTTCACTTAAGAATGTACTTCATTAGAAGCAGCAGAAGTATTGACTTCATCGGGACACCTGGCTGGCTCAGTTGGTTGAGGGCACAGAGCCCACTTTGGATCCTCAGTCCCCCTCTCTCTGCCCCTCCCCCAGTTGCGCTCTCTCAAAAATAAATAAACATTAAAAAAAGTATTGAATTAATTAAATCTGGACCTTTGAGTACACGTCTTTTTCATACTCTGAATGATGAGGTGGGAAGTATGTCCAAGTCAGTGGTGGTCTTGAGGAAAAGCTTGTGTGTCATATCTGAGTCATGAGCTAAACTGGCTACTTTTTTTTTTAATGGAACACCATCTTTTTTTTTAATGTTTATTTATTTATTTTTGAGAGAGACAGAACACAAGTGGGGGAGGGCAGAGAGAGGGAGAGGCACACAGAATCCGAAGGCACACACAGCTCCAGGGTGCGAGCTGTCAGAGCAGAGCTGGATGCAGGGCTCAAGCTCACAAACTGTGGGATCATGACGTGAGCTGAAGTCAGAGGCTCAACCAACTGAGCCACTCAGGTGTCCCTTTTTTTCCTTTTTAATGTTTATTTAGTTTTGAGAGAGAGAGAGCACACATGGGGAAGGAGAAAGGGGGACAGAGGATCCAAAGAGAGTTCCGTGCTAAAAGCAGAGAGCCCCATGGGGGGGCTCGAACTCACAAACTGCGAGATCATAACCTGAGCTGAAGTCAGACACTCAACTGACTGTGTCACCCAGGCGCCCCTGGAACACCATTAAGAACGACTGGCCAACAGAGTATGATATTTCAGACCCTGGTACTCGGCAGACACTTTCCCGAAAGCAAATTTTAAAAAGTAACCATGTATTTCCTGCCAGTGATAAAATTGGAGCTTTCAAGAGAAAATTAGAATTTTAGAACATTTATATCTGCCACTGTGAGCTTGACAGTTTCCCAATACTTAAATATTTTTTTTGATGAAACGGGTGGTGATATTAACAAATACTTTATGGAAGTATTTATGAAAGTATCTTATACCTTATGAAATGTGTCAACATTTGGAAAAGATGCGTAACTCAGTGAACAAATATTATCTAACTGAGCAATGCCTGATGTAACAAAATCATGCACATGTAAAAGGTCCATTCTAAAATGCAAGATAGACTAAGGGCACCTGGGTGGCTGAGCCAATTAAGTGTCTGACTCTTGATTTTGGCTCAGGTTACATTCTCACGGTTTGTGAGCTCAAGCCAAATGTGCTAACCGCATGGAGCCTGCTTGGGATTCTCTCTCTGCCTCTCTCTCTGTCTCTCTCTCTCAAAATAAATAAATACATAAATAAAACTTATTACAAAATGCAAGATGGATCAAAGGATTTTAGTGAAACAGTAAAAAAATGTAGGTGGAAGGACTCCCAGGTGGCTCAGTTGATTAAGTGTCTGACTCTTGATTTCAGCTCAGGTCGTGATCCCAGGGTTGTGGGATTGAGTGCTGCATCAGGCTCTGTGCTGAGTGCGGAATCTGCTTGCGATTCTCTCTCACCCTCTATCTCTGCCCCTCTTCTGCTTTCTCTCTCTTTCTCTCTCAAAATAAATAAATAAAGTAAACTTAAAAAAAATCTTAAAAAAAACCCCACCACTTGCTGGGGCACCTGGGTGGTTCTGTCAGTTCAGTGTCTGATCTTGATCTCGGGATCTTGAGAGATCAAGCCCCATGTTGGGCTCTGTGCTTTGTGTGGAGCCTACTTAAAAAAAAAAAAAGAAAGAAAAGAAAAAAGAAACAACCACTTGTCAACTTTTAGTAAGATATCAAAGAAGAATATACATGATTATTTGAAAAGGCTGCTAAAATACTCCTTCTTTTCATTCATGTATATACGTGTAACTCCATAATTTCTTTACATACTTCAACTAAAACAACATATTGCAACAGACTGAATGCAGGAGCATAAATGAGAATACACCTGCTTCCTATGAAATCTGAGGCACCTGGGCGGCTCAGTTGGTTAAGCATCTGGCTTCTGCTCAGGTCATGATCTCACAGTTCATGGGTTTGAGCCCCACATCGGGCTCTGTGTTGACAGCTCAGAGCCTGGAGCCTGCTTCAGATTTTGTGTCTCCTGTTCTCTCTGACCCTCCCCTGCTTGCGCTGTCTCTCTCTGTCACTCAAAAAAAAAAAATTGAAATCTGACATTAAAGAGATTTGAGAAAATGTAAAACAATGCCATTCTTTTCACTAATGCTTTCTTGGAGGGTTGTTTTAGAAAATATAGTTATTTTCCTTAGAAATGAACGTTTATGTTACTTTGTAATGAGTTCATTATATTTTTGTTACTTTATAATGAGTTCATTGTTGTTATTTCTAAATGAATTTATAATTAAATATTTAAAGAACTCTCAGTTTTAATTCCTAATACAGTAAATGCGGTAATACTTTAGGGTCTCAAAGTTTATGTAAAAAGCTTACAAAGCAAGTAAATTCGAAAAACTGTGCTGCACCACCTTTTTTATACTTTTATTTTAGAAAGAGAGGATAAGAGAATCTTAAGCAGGCTCTACACTCACCAGGGAGCCCAACGTGGGGCTTGATCCCACAACCCTGGGATCATGACCTTAGCTGAAATCAAAAGTCAGGCACTCAACTGGCTGAGCTACCCAGGTGCCCCTGCATCACATTTTATGAAGATAAAATTTTTAGCTGCAAAAATAATTTATTTCCAATCATTTTCCCCCTCAGTTACTTGGGGGAATAGGCCACCATTCCATTCTGGGTTAGTGCTCAGCTTGAGCAGAAGTTCGGGACAACACCAGGTCCTAGACCATGTTGCAGGTACTGGAAACTGGGGGAGTTTCTCCTAGAGTGGGTTCAGCTATGGAAATGGAAACCAAGGACTGTTAGTAGGTTGTTACAATAATGACCTCCCCCCTGCCCCCCATAGACTACCCCTGCCTTCCAACCCCAGTGAATTATGTGTTCATGCAATTTGCAGTGTGACTTTGCCCCACCTCCAAAGAGATGGAGTCTACTTTTCCTCGGATCTGGGCTGGCCTTGAGACCAGCAGAATGCCACAGAGGGACACTGCAGTGGTCATTTTAAAAGCATTGTCATGATGGGGAGCTTGAACTCTGGAACCAAAGATTCCTGGGAGAATGACTGAATTGATGGCACCATCCCTGCCTGTCTTGGGGATCCTAGGATGCCAGCCCAGGTATAACAGAGAGATGTATTCATGCTCCAGGCCAGAGTGGAAGGGTCTTATCACAGATTGTTCATGAAATCAACACGATTGTGGTGGTTGGTGGGGGTGGGAGGGGGCTGGGGTCCCAATGTCACCTACAGGGTTAAAACCAAATTATCAGACCCAAGAAGATTCAAGGTCAGTATCAATGCCGTAGTATGGGGCTGATTTCTTCAATTTTATCAACGGCAGGCTTGTGTCATAGGGATGGGCCATGTCTGGTAATGCCAAAGGCTGGGTCATACACGTGGGAGTTCTTCCAAGAGCACTCATTCATTCAAGCCCTTTCTCTCAGTGATCCCAAGTTTCCCCTAGAGATGGTACTCTCTGTTGTGTTTAATTGCTTCCTGATGCTTACTCGTAGCCTCTTTTGGCATGATTTGCTCTATCATGGGAGTTAGTGTGTGCCAGGCATGCCTGTGGGCTCCCATTTTGGGTAGCCACGTTGGTTATCACGCTTGCTGTGTTCTGGGCTCTCCGCAGCTGTGATAGGCACATCACTAGAGAGAAGGGGCTTCGTTTAGTGACGATCAGCTGTGGAACTCTTCCTGGCATGTTCACACTTCCTCTTTTCTCAGGTCTACTTTTTCTCAGAGCACAGTGGTTTGTTGGGAAATATTTTACAATCAGCTCTCAAACAAAAAAAAAAAAAAAAAAAAAGGGAAAGCCCTGACCTGCACTCTTTGATGACTGTCATGGGTTAATCTTTCCACATGATGGATTTTAGCCACCAACTTGATGTTGACTGGCTTGCAAAACTTAAAAATGTAAAAGCCGTCACTTATAAGCTGGTATGAGCTGGATCCGGCACCCGCCGGGCCAAGACAGGAGGTATTTTAGAATTTCCTATTCGACTGCAGTCTTGAACTATTCCTGCTGTTTTGGGCTGTGTTTCTAATACACTGGGATAAGCCCTGGCGACCCCCATGAGCTTCCTCCTCCGACCTGACCCCCTGCGCCCGGCCTCCGGTCCACAGCTCCACTCCATCCTGGAGCGCTGGCTCAGTCTCCCCGGCCTCAGCACTTGGAGGCTCTCTGGAGCTATGAGGTGGCACTCCCTGACTTTGCACATCTGCTAACTGAACACATCCGGCCTCCGCTCCTCCCTTGGCGGTGGAGGACACGCCTCCCACAGCGTGGGTGGAAGCCACTGCAAATCATGGCGTCTCACTCTGCTGGGTGCTCAGGAGCATTCCACAAGCCCTCCGTGTCCTTGGCTCGCCGCTGTCACACTCCTCACACCAGCCTTCCTGGCCCTCCGTGTCTGTTCAGGCCTGCCCATCGTTTGACACGGCCTCCTCACCCCGGAAGTTTGGTCTGCCGTCTCAAAACCTAGACTCTGCAGACATCACTGCGAACCATCAAGCCACTGGTACGTTGGAGCAGGAAAAACCCATTGTGTGCAATTCTTCCCGACTCTGTGTTCAGTGACAGTACACCGGTAGCTTGAAATAGGCCATGGTGGAGCAGTGACACCGCAGGAATCAACAGTGCTATGGACCAGAGCTCTCTCCCCAGTTGTACTAGCACCTTAAAGCATTAGGTTTCCGTTGCAAGGCAGTGACTGACCTCCCAACCATTTATCTTGTTCCCAGATCTTTCTTTCACTTGCTACTCAAAACGGGCTGACCCATTTTCCTGCATGTGAATTTTCTCATAGTGACTCCAGCTCAGGCTTCTTCTAACCCTATCAAACCTGCTTGGTCATCATCATTAGTAAAGTCAAGTAGTCAAGTAACAATCTCTGAGGCCGAGATCATTAAAATAGTCCCCACTTCCGGATGGGAAATTCAAGAATTCTGATGGCAACTATGGAAGAAATCAAGCATATTTAGAACTGGATGGTGATAAAAGCCACTGTGTCAACATTTATGCAACAGCACGAAACACTTAGATAAAGGCGATCTAAACACGTTTCTGGGGAAATAAAGCTTAATAATGAAGCTGGAGGCAAATTTGAAGTAGCAGGAAGACATAATACAGATAGGGCCAATTCAAGAATCAATCAGGCTTTTCCATCAGGGCTTGGCGGAGACTTCATACACTGGCCTAATCTCTAGCATCTTGGCACCTACCATGGATACAGGGAGCACCATGGGCTGTGACCTGTAATATAGGCAAAGACTCAAGCAGCCTGGCCTTTGGCCCCAGCCTGGACCTGCTACAGTGCTCTCTCTCGCTCAGGAAGCACTCGAAAATATCACCTTTCTGAGTCATCTAAAATATTGTAGCTCTATTCTCATGTGAGATATGGGTCGTCTCCAAGATCCAGAGAGGCCTATCAAATGCCCAGCCTCTTTCTTGACAGTAAGAGATAAAATGTATAATAACTTGTTTTGGGCACCTGGGTGGCTCAGAGTATTGAGTGTCTGACTCTTGATTTTGGTTCATGTCATGATTCCAGGGTTGTGGGATCAAGCCCTGCATCAGGCTCTGAGCTGAGCAAGGAGCCTTTTTGGGATTCATTCTCTCTCTCTCTGAAAATAAATAAACATTAAAAAAATTTGTCTTTTATTGAGCAGTGCCACACCGCACTGTCTTGATTAATATAGCTGTCTACTATATCCATTAGAAAACTTAGCACATGGGGCTCGTGGGTGGCTCAGTCGGTTAAGCGTCTGGCTTCGGCTCAGGTCATGATCTCTTGGTTCATGAGTTCAAGCCCTGCATCGGGCTCTGTGCTGACAGCTAGAGCCTGGAGCCTGCTTCGGATTCTGTGTCTCCCTCTCTCTCTCCCCCTCCCCTGCTCACAGTCTGTCTCTCTCTCAAAAATAAATAAACATTAAAAAAACCCCAAAAACTTTAAGAAACCTTAGCATATGAATCACGGTCCTCTTAAATTCCCAGTCTGATAATTCCAATATCCCTGCTTGTGGGTTTCTGCTGTGGTGAGCTTAATTCTTTCTCTCTATTCACCTGTCTGTCTAGTTTAGGGGGCAGTGTCTTACCCTATGACCTCATCTCTCTCACGGACCTAAGACAAGTTGTTTTCAGTTTGTTGAGTTTCTTACTCATTAGGATGGAGTGGCACCTTCCACGATCCTTGCATGTCAGACTGAAACCAGAGTCCAGTCCATCTGTTTTTAGGCCATCTGTCCACCTCTGTGTGACTGTGGATGTTTGTGGGATGTGGTGGGGGAGAGTTGGCAGGCTCCTCCCTCCCCCATTATTTCTGTTGGTTTTGTTCAATTCCTTAGGAGTGGGAAGACTGGAAATCAACCTGTCCCCATACTCCTGCAGCATTAAAACATTTTTTTCAAGACCTAATATGTGCCAGGAATTGGGCTAACCACTGGAGATACAGCAGCGAATAAGATGGTGTTCCTCCCTCCTGGAGCCCCCCCCTTTCTGCCTGTCTGGAGAGGGCGTATTCATCTTTCGAGTGCTGACCTTCCATGCTATCCATTCTGTAAATCTCAGTGGATAGCGTGCTCCTCTGGGAGCTTGGGTGGGCAGGGGTCGGTTATGACATTACCCTGCTCTAAAGTTCTTGGTGCCAAATGAAGCCCAGATGGATGTAAAAGGTAGAGCAGACAGGAGGAGCAGGTGTCCCTCCTCTCCAGATCCCAGGTTTACGTTTCATATTGACTTCTCTTCTGACCTGGAGAGCTGCCTGGAGGCCAGGAGTTGAAGGTGTTCGGACTGCAGAGAAATATTTTCCCATTACCATGTGCAAGTCCAATAAAAGAGATTGTTTCCCTGCATGCCAACCCCAGGGGCAGAACGCCCATGCCATCTTCCTAAAGGAAGACACATGAAGAGACAAGAAAATGAGGAAGTCTTGCCTCAGCTCTGTGGTCTCCACTATCAACCTATCTCCATTCTTCTCCAACCACCTTGCTCTGCCTCCATCAATCAAACGACACTCCTTTGTCCCTTGGAGTGGAGGACAAAGCTTCAGATTTGAAATCAGCCCACAAACCAGCAGCCCAAATGGACACTCACAGGCTTATCTCCTCTGAATCAACATTTAATTAAAAAACAACCCAAACAAAGAATGCGTACAAGGATATGAAGTCTATCTGAACGGTAAATGACATTTTAATTTTGTTTTGCTTGTGCTTCCGTTTTAATCTAAGGTGTTGGACTGAGTGGGTGCTCTTGCCACTGGGCACCAAAGGATCGTGATTCTGCGATTCTGTGTTGCCATGGGGATCGGATTGTGTGATTCAGATGCACAGCATGTACCATTGCTGAGGGAATTACAGGCCTCTTCACCCTCTCTCTCAGGGTTTGCTTTGTCACAGATGTTAGCCCCAGAATGAAATAAGCTTGGGGCCTCAGGTGCCGAGAAAGAAGGGAAAAAATCAGCTTTGTGGGAGGTTTTGGAGGAAGTGAAAAATTCCACTTGCTGGTAGACCTGGGTGGTCTCCTGGCAACCACCGGACACATGGTTGCAAGTGTCTTCAGGAGGCTAGTTCCAGGGTGTGAGTCAGCACCTACCATTCCACAGGGGCCTGCTGGGATCATGGCTAGATGGCGGTGAGATGCAGAAGGTTTGAGTGCTCTAGAAGGTGTCAGAACCTTCCAGACCCAGGGTACCATGGAGGACAAGCAGTGGGGGAAAGGAGACATGGGGGAATTTTTCCTGACTGGGTTTTAGTTTCCTGGGTGTATTTGTTAAAACTCATAAAACGACAAACTTCTGTTCCAGGCATTTGCCTAAAATGTAAATTTTATGTCAATAAAAGCAATACTTCAGATGGGATGGGGAGACAATGCCCTTGAAGAACCACAGGAGGATAGCTCTAGGGTGTCTCTAAACTGTTTTTCCCTATGGAGTAGAGATAGTTTAGTATTTCCTACAGCGTACATGGCATGCTTTTTCATGGCAGGGCACGATGTTTGGATTCATGTTTCGTGTGCACCTTGACCATCCTGGCTATGTCCCCTGAAGATGATCATGTCAGCCTCCTCCTCCTCCCTCTCAGCTCAGGACCTCCAAAGAGTGTCATTCTGTGTTGCTCTGTGTTCTATGTTGGTCGGGAAGGCATGGCTTTGGAGCAGAGGTTAGGGGAGCAGGGCTCTAGTCTCCATCTGGTCACTAATTCACTGAACACTAGTTAAACCCTCTGGGCTCCAATTTCCCCAAGTGCAAAATGGGGTTAGCAAAGCTCAGGGCCACCACGAAGGGACAAAGCACCCTGGAGGGGTCTGTCCCAAGGACAGAAGGAGCTCACAGCAGAGGAGACCAGAGATTGCTCAACATGTGAACGGCAAGTGTAATGTAAAACACTGACAGCTGTTAGGCACTCAGGGGCCTCGGGGGCTTCTGTTTTGGGGGTAGGAATCAAGAAACAAATCACGTGTGTATGTGGAGGGGTGCATTTTAGAGCAAAGTGGTCAAGTCAAATTCTAGCTTTGACACTTTTGATCTTGTATGGCTGGGCCAAGTCCTTATCTCATTTCTTCTACATGATAAGGCTCCCTGAGTCTCAGTGTACACAACTGTGAAATGAAAAACGCTATTATAGAAACTCAGACAAGGAGAGGAAGGCAGTGGAGAAGTTACAATGTCAAAGAAAGTGTAGAATTTCCCACAGCCTGGATTTTGTGGATTGTTTCACTGTGGTGTCCTTGAATAGTTTTCTCCTGCTCCTTGTTTTTCCTATCATGTGGGCAGTGAGATCCACAGGCTTAGCAGGGTTTTGTGTTGTTTTTTTTCGCCACTACTCATTGACTGTGTTGCCTGCAACCATATTGACGAATAGAATATGTGACTTTCTCGGGTTTTTTTAGGCATCAGCAGTTGTTGGTGATCATTGTTTAAGGTCATTAGGTATTGCAAAATGATAAATAGTATAATTCTATCAATTCTTAATTGACAGATTACCCCTTATCAGTTATTTGGTTACCCAAGATACTATTTATATAGGAAAGATAAGCCGTCTCCTCCTCTATATACCCATTTTAAAAATAATGACCTGAGCGGTGCCTGGGTGGCTTAGTCCATTGAGTGTCTCTTGATTTTGGCTCGGGTCATGATCCGGGGATCATGGGATCAAGCCCTGCGTTGGGCTCTGCACTGAGCGTGGAGCCTGCTTGAGAGTCTCTCTCTCTTTCTCTCTCTCTCTCTCTCCTTCTCCCTCTCTTCCCTGCTCACAAGCATGTGCTCTCTCTTACTAAAATAAGAATAAATAAAAATTTAAAAAAAGAATGATGACTTGGTCTCCTAATATCTTCCAAAGGTGATTAATAAATATTGTTTTGAATGTGTTGGCAAACATGGTTTTTGGCCAATCCAATAGGTGAGAAATGACCTTTCCTTTTATTTTTCTTCTAATGAATGTGGTTTAGCAATTTTTAATGTTTCAGAGGACTTGTTTTTTATTTCCTGTGAGCTGTCTGTTCATACCTAGTGTCCATGTTTAAATAGGGTTGTTGTCTTCTCTCATTTTTAGGATCTCTTTCTGTATGAGGCATAGTAACCCTTTGCCTATGACCTATATCACAAATATTTTCCCCAGTACATACTTTGGACTTTCTACTCTGGTCATGGTATTTTTAAGCTTTGTAAATGTTTTTTTTTTTTTAATTTTCATTCAGTCAAATTTACTAATCTTTCCCACAGTTGTGTCTGGATTTTGAGTCATATTTATAGGGAAGTTTTCTTCATCCCCAGTAATAGAGAAATTTCCACATGTTTTCTTCTTTGTCTTTTTTCTTTTTTTATTAAGTAGTCCTCACACCCAGCATGGTGCCCAATACAGGGCTTGAACTCCTGATCCTGATATCAAGACCTGAGCTGAGATCAAGAGACATCTAACTGAGCTGCCCAGGTGCCCCTCCTTGTGTTTCCTTCTAATACCCACATGGTTTCATTTTTTAATTTTACATTGAAATCACTGATTCATTCAAAATCTGTTGGTTATCTCTTTGACCTCAGCTGCAGCAACTTCTTGTTCAACACATCTCCAAAGGCAAGGGACTCAAAAGCAAAAATGAACTATTGGGACCTCATCAAGATAAAAAGCTTCTGCACTGCAAAGGAAACAGTCAGCAAAACTAAAAGGTAACTGATGGAATGGGAAAAGATATTTACAAATGACATAATGGATAAAGGGTTTGTATCCAAAATCTATAAAGAACTTCTGAAACTCAACACCTGAAAAACAAATAATCCAGTGAAGAAATGGGCAGAAGGCATGAACAGACACTTCTCCAAAGAAGACATCCAGATGGCCAACGGACACGTGAAATGATGCTCAGCGTCACTCATCATCAGAGAAATACAAATCAAAACCACACTGAGATACCACTTCACGCCAGTCAGAGTGGTAAAATGAACAAATCAGGAAATGACAGATGCTGGTGAGGATGTGAAGTGGGAACCCTCTTGCACTGTCGGTGGGAATGCAAATTGGTACAGTTGCTTTGTAAACAGTGTGGAAGTTTCTCAAAAAATTAACAATAGAACTCCCCTATGACCCGGCAATAGCACTGCTAAGAATTTATCCAAAGGATACAGGAGTGCTGATGCATAGAGGCACATGTACCCCAATGTTCATAGCAGCACTTTCAACAAGAGCCGAATTGTGGAAAGATCCTGAATGTCCATCAACTGATGAATGGATCGAGAAGATGTGGTTTATATATACAATGGAATACTACTTGGCAATGAGAAAGAATGAAATCTTTTGCAGCAACGTGGATGGAACTGGAAGGTATTATGCTGAGTGAAATAAGTGAGTCAGAGAGACAGATATCATGTTTTCACTCATGTGTAGATCTTGAGAAACTTAACAGAAGACCATAGGGGAAGGGAAGGGGAAAAAATAGTTACGAAAAGAGAGGGAGGGAAGCAAACCATAAGAGACTTTTAAATACAGAGAACAAACTGAGGGTGCATGGAGGCATGGGGGAGAGGGGAAAATGGGTGATGGGCATCAAGGAGGGCACTTGTTGGGATGAGCACTGGGTGTTGTATGTAAGCAAAGAACCATGCAGGAATCTAACCCCAAACCAAGAGTGCACTGTACACACTATGTTAATCAATTTTCCAATAAATTTTATTAAAAAAATAAAATATACTGGTTGTATGGTGTGAGGAATGGATCTAGTTATATCTAATCCTATTAGGCCAGCCAGTTATCCCAGCCTCACAGGTTAGAGTCCTCTATCCCTCTCACTGATTGGAAATGCTGTCTTTATCGTGTACTTGTTTGGCATCTGCAGTTAATTCTCTTTAAAAAAAATTTTTTAAGTGTATTTATTTATTTTGAGAAAGAGAGAGGGTGCAAGAGTTGCAGAGAGAGAGGGAGAGAGAGAATCTCAAGCACGCTCTGCATCATCAGCATAGAGTCCAATGTGGGACTCCATCTCACGAACTTTGAGATCATGACCTGAGCTGAAATCAAAAGTCAGATCCTCAACCGACTGGACCATCCAGGCACCCCTGCAGTTAGTTCTGATTCTGGATTTTGTCTTCTCCTTCTGTGCCCTTCTGTCTGTGAACAGGCCAGTGTTTCATTTTTAATGACAGAGGCTGCATCTATGTTCTAACATACTAGAATTTGGCTGTCTTTCAAGCATTATTTGGCTATTCTTATTTCTTCTTGTCCAGAATATAATCTGTTTGTTTTTAATTCCAGGGGAAGAAACTAATGGTATCCCCACCCCCGAGATCTTGTTAAATTTATAGATCAACCTAGGGAGGGCTGACATCTTCATGATGATTCTATCCAAGAATGTGACATGACTTGTCATTTGTTCCAATCTCACTTTGCCTTTCAAAAATGTTTTTATGTAGCTTCTCATATGAATTTTTTTGGACATGATTTGTTAAGATTTTGCTTAAGTGTTTTATTTCATATCACCAATTGGACCATCTCTTCCATGATACCTTTTATATTCCATTATATTTTTTGAATGGTTTTTATTTATACAGATTTTTGCATGCTGGTTTTATAACCTGCTTCTTTTACAAAATCTCCTTCTATTGTAGTATTTTTCCATCAACCCTCTTGTGTATTTGAGGATTTGATCACACCATCTCAAATTGTAGTTTTATCTCTTTCTCTGTTCTAATTTGCTTTTTCTTATTTCATTGCAGTGAACAACGCCAACACAGTATTAAAGAGCAGCCAAGAAGGTGGCCTTACCACAGTGGGAAAGCTTCTAGTATTTTCTCATTGGGATGAAGTACTTATTGTTTTGTCATTTTAAGGAAGTATTCATTAACTCCTATTTTATATACCTCTTCTTTTTTCAAGTAGTCTTCCTGCCCAGGATGGAGCCCAACGTGGGCCTTGAATTCATAAGCCTGAGATCAAGATCTGAGCTGAGGTCATGAGTCAGACGCTTGACAGACGCTTGACAGACCGAGCCTCCCAGGTGCCTCTATATAACATTTTTATCATGAATGGGTGTTGACTTTTCAAAAATGCCCTCTGCTGCTTCTAAGGAAAATGGTCATATAAATTTTCCCTTCAGTCTCATTAATATGATATACTAATGACTTTTCCAACATTGAACCACCCTTACAATCCTGTTGGAAACTTGATACAATGTCTTATCTTTACTTTATTTTTTAAAGATTTTACTTTTAAGAAATTTCAACACCAAACATGGGGCTCGAGCTCGCAACCCTGAGATCAAGAGTTGCAGGAGAGGGGCGCCTGAGTGGCTCAGTCGGTTGGGCGTCTGGCTTCGGCTCAGGGCATGATCTCATGGTTCATGGGTTCAAGCCCTGCGTCAGGCTCTGTGCTGACAGCTAGCTCAGAGCCTGGAGCTTGCTTCAGATTCTGTGTCTCCCTCCCTCTCTGACCCTCCCATGCTTGCACTGTCTCTCTTTGTCTCTCAAAAATAAATAAAAAACATAAAAAAAAAGAGTTGCAGGAGATCAAGATTTGCATCAGGGATTGCCTGGCTACCTCAGTCAGCTAAGGGATCAAGATTGCGCGTGGTTGACTGAGCTAGCCAGGTGTTTCCAATGTCTTCCTTTTAAAATAGGATTCTGGGGCACCTGGGTGGCTCAATAAATTGAGCGTCTGACTTTGGCTCAGGTCATGATCTCACGGTTCATGGGTTCAATCCCCGTGTCAGGCTCTGTGCTGACTGCTAGCTCAGAGCCTGGGGCCTATTTTCAGATTCTGTTTCTACCTGTCTCTCTGGCCCACCCCTGCTCACCCTGTCTCTCTCTCTCTCTCAAAAATAAAAATAAAATAATATAGGATTCTGTTTGCTAATATTTTATTTAATATTTTTGTATATTTCATAAGCAAAGTTGGTCTGAAAATTTCTTTCTGGTGTGTAATCTCTGTCAGCATTGGACATAAATGACATACTTGCTTTATAGAAGTATTTTGAAATTTTTCCTATGTTTTCTTTTTTCTTCAAAAATTTTTTTAGTTAGTTAATGTACAGTGCAATATTGGTTTCAGGAGTAGAAGTCAGTGATTCATCACTTACATATTACACTCAGTGGCCTCCTTAATACCCATCACCCATCTAGCCCATCCCCCACCTGCTTCCCTCCATCAATGCTGTTTGTTCTCTATCAGTAAGAGTCTCTTGTGATATGTTTCTCTCCTCGTTTTTACCCCCTTTCCCATATGTTCATCTGTTTTGTTTCTTAAATTTCACATATGAATGAAATCATATGGTATTTGTCTTTCTCTGACTGACTTGTTTCTCTTAGCATAATACATTCTCTCTCCATCCATGTCATTACAAATGGCAAGATTTCATTCTTTTTGATGGCTGAGTAATAGTCCATTGTATATACATGACATCTTGTTTATCTCTTCGTCAGTCAATGGGAATTTGGTCTCCCTCCATAGCTTGGCTATTTTTGATAATGCTGCTGTAAACACTGGGGTGCATGTACCCCTTCAAGTCTGTATTTTTGTATTCTCTGGGTGAATAGCTAGTAGTGCAATTGCTGGATTGCTCTAGTTTTAATTTTTTCGCTACTATTTTTATGTTCTGGAAGGGTTTGAGAACGAGAATTGTGTAGTCTTTACAGGTTTGGTATAGGGGCATCCAGCTGGCTCAGTCTATAGAGCATGTGACTCTTGATCTTGAGGTTTTGAGTTTGAGTCCTACATTGGGCCTAGAGCCTACCTAGAAAAATATTTTTTAATTAAAGCTTAGGTACAATTTCTCAATTAACCATTGTGGACCTGGTGCTTTTGTATTACTTTTCTCTATCTCTTCTATAGTAATTGATCTATTTAGGCTTTCTGTTTCTAGTGGGGTCAATTTCCATCAATGGTATTTTTCTAAAACACTAGAAATTTCTCATAGGTTTCCTAATCTTTGGGTGGAGTTCCAGGTTTTCTAATTTATGTGTGTACAGTTGTGTGAAATAAACTAGTGTCTTATTATTTTTCAAAATATCCCCGTTTTGGTAGCTATTTCCCCTTTGTCATTTGTGATGGAGACTCATCAGATCTAACCGAAGGCACTGGGCATTTACCGGGTTGGGGAGGTGCTCCTTAGATGAAGTCCATTTGCAATTCAAAATCATTCTGGTGCAGAGAATAAGGGTTACAGTGGGAACAGAGACTGTAAGGCCTAGCTTATGTGGGAAGATCCATTAAGCAGAAGAAAATAGATGCTGTTACATATGTTAATTTTTCAAGGAGCGTTTCTGATAAACATGTGTGTGGGTGTTTCTCCCACCCCCATCCTCCCCACATGGTATGTGGGAAGCCTGGTCATGATTGATCCTTCTTAAAAATGTTTATTTACTTATTTGAGAGAGAGAGAGCGAGCGAGCGAGCATGAGCAGGGGAGGGGCAGAACAAGAGGGAGAGCGAGAATCCCAAGCAGTCTCCTCATTGTCAGCATAGAGCCCTACATGGGGCTTGAACTCATAAACAATGAGATCATGACCTGAATGGAAATGGAGTTGAACACTTAACTGACTAAGCTGCAGGTGCCCCATGATTTTTTTTTACATATATTTAATTTTGAGAGAGAGAGAGAGAGACAGCAGACAGAGCATGAGCAGAGGAGGGGCAGAGAGAGGGAGACACAGAATCTGAAGCAGGCTCCAGGCTAAGAGCTGTCAGCGCAGAGCCTGATGCAGGACTCAAACTCTAGAACTGTGAGATCATGAACTGAGCTGAAGTCGGATGCTTAACCAACTGAGCCACCCAGGCACGTCAACGAGTACTCCTTTGAAGGAATATTTATCTCAAATGAGTTTTAAATTCATAGGTTAGAAATCCCAGACAACTGGTATACTGAGGAAGAAGGAGCCAAGGGGACGCCTGGTTTGTGAGTTCGAGCCCCGAGTTGGGCTTTGTGCTGATCAACATAGAACCTGCTTTGGATTCTCTCTCTCCCTCTCTCTCTTCTCTTTCCCTGGTTGTGCTCGCTCTCTCTTTCTCTCTCTCAAAAATTGTCTTAACCGATGCCAGGTCCTGGCGCACTCGTCCCTGGCGTTGGGCGGTACCTGTCTCGTCCACCCTGACCGGCAGGGTGGAGAGTCCTCGTGGGTTCTTTTCCTGAGGGAGGGAGAGAAAGGGCAGGAAAGGGGACGCACAGAGAGTAAAGACACAACTCACGGTTTCTGATCAGGCAAGAAAAAGAGAGCTTTATTCAGAAAACTGTCTCTTATAAAGGTTTCAAGGCGGGAAAACAAGGCAGCTGACCTAGGTCGGTTGCTAGGAAACAGGGTTAGGGGATTTTGGCTAGGGTAAAGAAGGAAATAAACTAAAGTTTTTAGCTCAGCACTGAAGGGCCGATACCACCCTGCCTGTAGGCAATATATCTTTGTTCTTCTGGCTTCTCCTCTGACAGGGAGTGGTGCTTCCTTGCCTATTTTTGCAACTCCCCTCAGGGAGTGACATAGCCGGCTAGCAAATGGCCAAGCAGCTGAGATCTTTGCCACTCCCCACAAAAAATAAACCTAAAGAAGGAGGGAGAGGAGTAGGAAGAGAAAAAGGAGGAGAAGGAGGAAGTGAGGAGAAGGAGTTGCTGGCCATATTCTTCATAGTATGGATAAAGGGCTAGTGCTGTGGTTATTGCTTTTCTTTCTTAAAGTCATCCTGGACACCCCTTTCTCACCTCATAGCACATTTATCAGCAAACCCTGTTGACTCTGATATCAAAATGTAATACATATTGTATCTAAATTATATATATTCGATATTATCTTTAAACATCCAACATCAGAACTTCCACTTGTATGACCATAAAATGATGTACCCAGATTATTGCAATAATAGCATCTGAAGTCAGTGTCAGCCAAACCTGCCTGCGGGCCAAATTACAGGTTCATACCATTTGCCCATTTCAGACAGGTTGTTTATCTTTCATGGGCTGATATGTAGGCAGCAGTTATAGATTCTGGATACTAATCACTTGTCTATGGTGTGTTTTATGACAGTCAGCTCTGAACTTTTAGCTTACTTTTTAACATTATTTATGGTGATATTGACATGTAATTTTTCACATTATAAAAATTATCAGCTTACTAAATTTTAAGCTCCAGAGGGCATGGGTCTTGATTCATGCAACTTTTTAAAAAGTTAATACATTTTTTAAGAGCAATTAAGTTCACAGCTTATTGAAAGGAAAGTATGCGGAATTCCTATCTAACCCCTGTTCCCACACAGGTGTAGCTTCCCCCACTCTGGCCCCTTGGTACCACAGTGCTACATATGTTACAATCAATGAACCCACATTGACGTACCACAATCACCCAAAGTCCATAGCTTACGTAGGGTCCACTCTTGGTGTCATACATTCTGTGGGTTTGGTGGAATGGATAATGCATCTACTCACCATGGTAGTATCATACAGAATGGTTTCACTGCCCTAAAAATCTTCTCTGCTCCACCTACATCCCTCCTTTCCTCCTAACCCCTAGCAGGTGCTGATCTTTTACTGTCTCCATAGTTTTGCCTTTTCCAGAATGTCATATAGTTGGAATCCTAATATATGCAGCCTTTTCAGACTGGCTTCTTTCCCTTTAGAAGTACACACTTAAGGTTCTTCCATTTCTTTTAGTGGCTTGATAGCTCATTTCTCTTGTAGAATTGAATAACATTCTGTTGTCTGGCTGGATCACCATTTATCTATGCATTCACCTACCGAAGAACATCTTGGTTGCTTCTAGGTAATTATGAATAAAAGCTGCTATAAAAATCTGCCTCTGTGTGGACATAAGTGTTTAGCTCCACTGGGCAGATACCAATGACTGTGATTCTGGACTGTCTGGTAAGAGTATGTCTGGTTTTATAGGAAACAGCCAAACTGTCTTGGAAAGTGGTTGCACCATTTTGCATCTGCACCAGCAGTGAATGAGAGTTCCCATTGCTCTACATCCTCACCAGCATTTGGTGATGTCAGTGTTGGATTCTGACCATTCTCAGGGATGAGTTAATGGTATGTCATTGTTGTTTTAATTTGTGATTCTCTGATGGCAGAGGTGTGAAGGGCAGGTCTACTAACAACAAATTTCCTCAGTTTTGTTTTTCTGAGAAAGTCTTTGCTTCTCCTTTTCCTTTGAACCATAATTTTGCAGGATGCATAATTTTAAGTTAGTGGGGTTTTTTTCTTTTAACTCTCTAAATATTTTACTCTAGACTCTTCTTGCTTGCATGATTTCTGAGATGTCAGGTTGATTTTTATCTTTGTTCCTCCATAGGCAAGCTGACTTTTCCCTCTGGCTTCTTTCAGGATTTTTTTCTTTAGGTTTGATTATCTGAACTTTGAGTATAACATGCCTAGATATATATTTTGTTTGTCTGTTTGTGTTTGGGCATTTATCCTGTTTGGTGTTTTCATTTATGTTTGTTTTCTGTTTTGTTTTTGTTGTTTTGTTTTCTTTTGGTGTTTTCTGAGCTTTCTGGATCTGAGGTTTGATGTCTAAGATAAATTTTGGGAAATTCTCCGTCATTTTTATTTCAAATGTTTCTCTTTTCTCTCTTCTACTGGTATTCCTATGACATATAGTCTATGTCTTTTTTAGTTGTTATTAGATATTCGGTTCTGGTTTTTCTTTTTCTTTTTCCTAATCTTCCCCTTCTCCTCCTCCTCCTTCTTTGCTTTTTACTTTTTGAGGTTTCTTTAAGATTTTTAAATTCATTTATTTATTTATTTTAGAGAGAGGGGGGAGAGAGAGAGGGAGAGGGAGAGAGAGAGAATCTCAAGGGAGCTCCACATTCAGCATGGAACCAGACAAGGGGCTCAATCCCAAGACCCTGGGATCATGACCAGAGTTGAAATCAGGAGTTTGATGCTCAGCTGACTGAACCAGCAGGCACCCCAGTTTTTGAGTTTCTATGGAGATGTCCTCAAGCTTAGGGATTCCATTCTCAGAGGTGTCCAGTCCATTGATGAGCCCATCAAAGGCATTCTTTATTTTGAGTACAGTGCTTCTGATTTCTAGTATTTCCTTTTTATTCTTTCTTAGAATTTCTATCTCCCTGCCTACATTGTTCATCTGTTTTTACCTGTTGTCTGCTATTTCCATTAAAGCCTCAACCATATGAATCACAGTTTTTCAAACTTTTTGGTCTGGGAAGGCAACATTTCTGGCACACCTGATTCTCACTCTGGTGATTGTTCAGTCTCTTCAGACTTTTAGTGTGCCTTGTAATTTTGTCTTGATTACTTGATGTGACACACTGGGTAAAAACTGCTGTCATCAGCCTTTAGTAAGGTGGTGGTAAGGTGTCAGGAAGGGGGAGCACATCCAATGACTAGGTCTCAGGTTTGTAGTCAGCCTGTGCCCCTGGACTGTGAGCCTCACACCTGTTCAGTCCATCTCCCTCCTTGGCAAGACTATATAGTTAGACGGTGCTGGAGCTGAGTGTTTCCCTTCCTCATATAGAAGGCTGGAGCCAGCCGGAGCTGGGGATTTCCCTTCCTGGGGCCAATTAGGCTCTGATAAAACTCCAGCAGGTTGGGCTCTGGTTAACTAGTTTCTCCTGAGGACAGGCTTTAAGATGAACAGAATGCACTGGGGTATTTCAAAATGGTTACCTTTCCCTTCCCTCTGCAGGAAGCGTGTGGGAATTTTCCTCCCCTAGTCACTGTGAGCAGCCGGTGGAACCTCTGAACTAAAACTCATGACCGCGTGTCCCCCTTCCAAGGGAGACTGAGTCTTGGGCTTGTCCCAGACGCTGAGCCTCCTGCAACTTATCAGCTGAAGTTCAGGTTTTCTTACCCAGACTGGTTCACGCCGAAGTTCCACTCTGGTAAGTCTTGGTCCCCTGCATCTCCCTGCCTGCCTCTCCAGTCTGGGGGCCGGGGGCCTCCCTGTGGCCTCACGTCCCTGATGGATCTAAGTAGAGTTGTGTATGTTTCAGCTCGCTCAGTTTTTAACTTGTTGTTGGGCTAGAGTGGTGATGTCCTAGCTCCTTCAGCTGCTGCGGGATTTATGTAGAGGTGTCTTGCTGGGATCTCGGAAAAGTGGGAGCACAGCGCTTTGGAGGAGAATTGAAGCCCCTCAGTGATGCTGAAGGAAGCGTGAGTGTTAGTGAGAACAGTACAGACTGGAAAGTAGGAAGGCAGGTTCTACTGAGGCAGCAGCCACCCATGTAAGTGGGCTATGCAGAATTTTTTTTAACAGTTTTATTTTTGAGAGACTGAGAGACAGAGCACGAGTGGGGGAGGGGCCAAGAGAGACAGAGACACAGAATCCAAGCAGGCTCTAGGCTCCAAGCTGTCAGTACAGAGCCTGATGTGGGGCTTGAACCCACGAACCATGAGATCATGACCTGAGCTGAAGTCAGATGCTTAACCAACTGAGGTACCTACGCACCACCGCCCCCCCGCCTTTTTTTTTTAAGAGGCTATGCAGAATTTTTAAAGTAAGGGGTAAGCGATTTAGTTACTTAAATTTTTCTGGGGCATCTGGTGGCTTAGTTGGTTAAGCGTCTGACTCTTGATTTCAGCTCAGGTTATGATCTCATGGTTCCTGAGTCTGAGCCCTGCATCGGGCTCTACCTGGGCAGTGTGGAGCTTGTTTGGGATTCTCTCTCTTCACACTCCTTGCCCCTCCCCTGTTGGTGTGCTCGCTTGCCCTCTCTCTCTCTCTCTCAAAATAAATAAATTTAAAACGATTTTTTTCTAAGGAGGAGGAGATTTCAATATGGGATTTTCATTCCTCAATTGAAACTTGATGATATTAGGAGTTTGTAATATTGAAATCTGGGAATTTTTATAGTGGTGGTGTTGTGTTATCATAACTGTGACATCACTGGCTCAGGTCATTACCTCAGGCTTCATGGGTTCCAGCCCCACATTGGGCTCTGCTGACCGCTCCGAGTTTAGTTAGGAACTCCTGTCTCCCTCTCTCTCTTTGCCCCTCCTCTGCTTACATTCTCTTTCTGTCTCTCTCTCTCCCTTTGTCCCTTAAAAATAGATTTAAAAAAAAAAACAGCATGTGGGGGCACCTGGTGGCTTAGTTGGTTAAGCATCGGAATTTGGGCTCAAGTTATTATCTGGTGGTTCATGAGTTCATGCTGACAGCTCAGAGCCTGGAGCCTGCTTTGGAATCTGTCTATCTGTTCCTCCCCTGCTCTCTTTCTCTCTTTTTAAAAAACAAACAAACAAAAAGAACATGAACTGAAGCTAATAGAATGTTCTAAACGTTCTCATAGGCTGCATCCAGAAACGCAAAATGAATTCATTGTTATGAAACTTACTATTTGAGCATTAAAGTGATAATTTTAGGGGCGCCTGGGTGGCTCAGTCGGTTAAGTCTCCGACTTCGGCTAAGGTCAGATCTCACATTCATGGGTTCGAGTCCCGTGTCAGGCTCTGTGCTGACAGCTAGCTCAGAGCCTCAAGCCTGCTTCTGGTTCTGTGTCTCCTTCTCTCTGCCCCTCCCCCTCTCATGCTCTGTCTCTGTATCAAAAATAAATAAAACATTAAAAAATTTAAAAAGTTTAAAAAAAATGGATAATTTTAATAGGTTTTCAAATTTTATTTTATGTTTAAAGTTTATTTATTTTTGAGAGAGACAGAGCGGGGGGGGGGGGCGGGAGGGGACAAATAATCCAAAGCAGGCTCCAGTCTCTGAGCTGTCAACACAGAGCTCCACGTGGGGCTTGAACTCAAGAACCATGAGATCATTACCTGGGCCAAAGTCGGGCACTTAAGCAACTGAGCCATCCATGTGCCCCTTAATAGGTTTTTAAAAAAATTCTTTGATAAGGCTGCCCGTAACCCCTCTCTCACACACAATACATGTATGTTATAAAGAATATTTAGACCAATATCCTACTTGGTTGTTCAGACTCTACAAGTAATTCCAGCAACCGTGTAAAGTAAGTACAATTTATTGGTAACATAGGCTATCCCAAAGCACAAAACTTTAATAACTTTTGTTATTAAATGCTATGAGCATATAAAAAGCATAATTTTCAACTTTGTTTGTTTTACCTTCCTTTGTGAAGTTTGAATAATAAATTTAAAATGGCAAATGAAGAGGGGAAAAACCACACAAGAGTAGGTAGCCAGAATGAACAGAATCTAGGGGCACCTGGGTGGTTCAGTCACTTAAGTGTCTGACTTCAGCCCAGGTCATGCATGATCTTAGAAACTGTGGGTTTGAGCCCTGCATCAGGCTCTGTGCTGACAGCAGAGCCTGGAGCCTGCCTCAGATTCTGTGTGTGTCTCTCTCTACTCCTTGCCCGCTCACACTGTCTTCTGTCTGTCTGTCTCTCAAAAATAAACATAAAAAAAAAAGAATGAACAGAATCTACAGAACAATATCGACAATTAATTATATCTTGAAAATAAACACTAAACGACAAAGAGGCAAAGCTGTTTATTAAGAGCTTGCAATCTCAAAGGAGTGAATGACCGTTATTTGAGTTTTGGCAGAGACTCAAAGGCAGGCAGGGGAATGGGAAAGTTTTATTCTGGGGAGAAAAGGGAAGGTTTCCAAAACGCCCTCACTGTCGGCTGGTGGCAGGGTGAAGCTGGAGGTGGGCTCTCTGGGAGTGGGGCACCCCATGTGATGGGTTAGTGGGTGAACATTCAACTTTTTCTCTGGTTGGTCCCATGTTAGAAGTGAGGACAAACATTAGGAAAGCTCTCAGTCACTGACGAAATTCTGGCCATTTGGGGCTTTGACAAAAGTTTTTAGCTGCCTGAATTGTCCCTGAAGATGACAATCTGGCTTCCCGTGCTGTTTACTGTAGACAAGAGAGTTGGTTTCTGGGCAGGAGGCCGTGGTGATAGATCAGAGTCCTATGTCGGTATGTGGTCTGGCCGTTGTCCATTTGTATATTGAATATCCCGTGTGTGTAACTTTATGATTGCCTTATTCTCCCATGAGCTGCAGACATCCAATTTAGGCAAGCATTTGCTGAGACCTGAGAATATTTCAAGGGTTCCTCCAGAGTAAAAATACTGAGAAAAATTGCCTCTGATTCTGTAAAATGGGGATAAGGTTATCTACATTGGGGACTGTCATGAGGACTTAAGGACTTGAGGGGTTTTTTTGTTTTTGTTTTGTTTTTTGTTTGTTTGTTTGCTTTTTCACAAAATCAGGTGCCTGACATGAAGCCCCTCAGGTAACAGACTTTCTGGGCGGACGCATAAGACAGACCCAGGTTGGGCGCCCAAACGGCGGGCAGCCATGACCGGTCCCTCAACACAGCGCAGGGCTGGGGGCAACGTGGGTCCGATCCGCCGAAGCCCCCTTGGTGACTGCCGGCTGGTAACAACATGGGAGACGGTGCATTTGCCCACAACCAGTTGGCCCACCGGCGCCCGCGGCGCCAACCAGCTCGCCCACACCTGCTGCCCGGTGGCCGGAAACGCCTGGGCAGGCGGCCGGAAGTGCTTCACTGCGGAGTCTCCCGGGAGTTGTAGTTCTGCCCAGTCCGGGGGAGCTTCTCGGTCGTGTCTGGAGGTCTCCGATAGCGATCTGCGCACTTCCAGACCCCTGGCTGGACTCGCGCGGCCGGCACCTGCGGCCTGGCCGGTCCTGAGGCTCCCGCTGCATCTGGGACTGACGATTCCCTCTGCCCCAGCGGTAGAGAGGGCACGCGTGGCAGAGCCACGGCGACGGAGCCGGCGGGCGCTGGGAGGGGTGCTCTGCTCTGAGGGCCGGTGGGCGGCCCCATCTGACGTCTGCTGGGGAGGGTCAGTTTTCCTGTCTGGTTTGGGGCGGGAGCCGTGGGCAGGCTGGTCTCATGGCTTTACTGCCCTCTTGCAGCCCAGCCTCGTCGGAGCCCACTGTCCACAGGGGGTTAGCGCGGTGGACCCATGACAGCCTTGGCCCGAGTGAGCAGGGGGCCGGCTCTCCCTAATGGTCACCCTTCTTTCCCGATATTGGATTTGTCTCCATCTCTTGACCCGGAGCTTCTCTGCCCGACCAGATCCCTGAACTCTCCCTGGGTGGCCGGGCCTCCCGTGGATGAGGAGGGACTGCTAAGGAAGGGCCCCCTTTTATACAACCCTCTGTCACTCCTTCAGACCCCACATCTCAGCCAGCGGTAGGCTCTGAGCTATGAAGGCAAAGAAGGAAGGAAGTGAAATAATTGGTATTTCAGGGATTTACGGTGTGGTGTTCCTAGGACCAATATTTTTGGAGTGTCTGGGTCACGCAACTGGTGAGGCACCAGATACCATCCTTGGCTAGAGACCTATGGAGGTGTCAGTTCTGTGAACAGATAAGGGCCACCAAGGTGTAGGTACTCAGTTAGTTACTCCTATCTATGGAAGAATGGACACTAGGTAGGGACGTCACTTCCTATTGGAGGCACAACCAAGGATCGGGTTTAAAATAAGGTCTCTGTAAGTGAAAGGGGGTGAAAGGGTTGGGGTTAAGGAACAGCCTATGCAGAAGCATGAAAACCCGTGGGTACTGCTGGATTTGGGACCATGGCAGGTGTATGTGTGGCGAGGCTGGAGGTGGTTCTAGGAGCATCGCAAGCTGGATTGGGGGTAGGGACTGGGTCCTGTTCGTGCCTGAAGTGTTTGAGGCAAGGCAGTAAGTGAGGTTCAATTTGTCTTTGGTATTAATAGGCTAGCAGCAAGTAGAGTCGATGGAGACTGAGCTAAAGTAGTGAGAAAAGTGAGTAGGGGGATGTCTCCCATTTGTGAAGCTGCCAGCACCGGCAGGGGTGGGTGAAGGTAGGGCTGTGTGAGCACGTCTGTCTGAATGTTGATCAAGAAGGGAGGAGGTGGATGCAGTTCAGGGTAGACTCTTCTTTTTCCCGCAGTCGAGGAGAGCCACGGTGGTACAGAGATGGGGAAGGATTTGTCCTTCTTTGAGGCTTTTTTGTTCAAGGTAGGATAGACTTGAACTGGGGCGGGGAACAGGGGAAACGAAACCTGGTCCTATACTTGTAACTCTTAATAAGAATGCTTATCGGTTCTATTCCATTATAACTTGAACTTGGGTCTTCTTGAAGGAGGCTTTTTCTATGACAACCCACAGTTGTTTCTTACTGTGTTCAATTAGTAACATTAGAAAAGATCTCAAGTATATATAGCAAAGTGAAAAAAGGAAACTTGTAGTTATTTAAATTGGGCAAATGTTAAATGCTTACTTTATTTGCTTCAGATCTTCTAAAGAACTAAAACCTTTTAATATTAGCCTTCATCCCGTTTCCCTTCCTCTCAGATTGACAATCCCCCAGATTACTTTATTCTTACATGTTATTTTCTTACTAGATCGGAATGTGGTCATAAACAATGTTATTTTGTGTGTTCATTACCTTTGCCTGTATTTCTTCTGCTATGACCTTTCCTTATTTATTTTTAGTAATTGTTTTCATATATTCCAAATACAAATCCTTTTGTAGTTTAAGTGAAAATCTTAAGCAGTTTGATTGGGTCTGGCGTTTGCTTGGTGGGTATAATTCTGAGTACCGATCCATTTTATTTAACGTTTAGTGGGATTTTTTCCCGTTTTCTGTTGCTTTGTCAATTGTAGTACTTTGTATTTTTCTAGGAAATTGTCCAGTTTAATTTCAGATTTATAGCATTAAACTGTCCATAGTGATCTCTACTATATCTGAAATTGTTTCTTTATTTCCGTTTAAAAGTTGCATTTTTGCCTTCGCTTGTTTTCTCCATCAATCATGCCTGAACTTCATGTATTTTATTAGCTCTAAATACCAACCACTTAATTATGCTATTAGTTTTAATAAATCTTTTCCAAGAATTGTTTTTAGTTTTTACTTTGTAATTTTTTATTTGGGTACAACTTCAGACTTCAGAGAAAACTCATGATGGAAGAAGAGTACAGAGAATTCCAGAACACCTTTCATCTAAATTTCTTGAATGTGGACATTTTGCCACATTTGTATGGAGGGGGGTTGAGGGATTTGGGAGCCAATTAAAAAAAAAAAAGATGTCATCGTATGACCAGGGAAGCACACAGGCTTTATTTAAGCATGCACGTTAGAGAGAGGCCCCTCACAGCAGGAGACCCTCCGGGGGTTGGGGTGCAGCTCACTTCCCAGTAGGGAGGCGGACAATGATATACCCCTGGGTGTCTCTGGGTCAGAGGCACTTGGGGTCTTGTGGTCTTGTGGTCTTTATTTTCTCTATGGCTGCCAGTTGCTGGGCACCGTTTCATGGGGGTAGGGAAAGCAGGCAGGTTCCAAATGGCTAAATATCTGTTTGTATTTGGGCATCTTTAAAATGAGGAGGGCCTGGGTGGCTCAGACGGTTAAACACCTGGCTTCAGCTCAGGTCATGATCTCACGGTTCGTGGGTTTGAGCTCCACATTGGGCTCTGTGCTGACAGCTAGCTCAGAGCCTGGAGCCTGCGTCAGATTCAGTATCTCCCTTTCTCTCCGACCCTCGCCTGCTCAAATTGTCTCTGTCTCTCAAAAATAAATAAAAAGCATTAAAAAAAATGAAAGCGTGTGTTAACATCCGAGTTTGGTGCTGCTGGTCTTGTGAGCCAGTGGTCCCAGCCTGCCCACTGCAGAGGCCATCACTGGCTCATTTATACGCAACTCGCTCTGTCCCTCTCTTCCTCTTCCCTTCGTACATATGTGTGTGTGTAAGCCCTCCGTGTGCATTTCCCAAAGACAAGGCCGTTCTGTCAAACAGCTGCAGGATAATGATCAAAACCAAGAAATCAGCATTGATGGGATACTGTTGTCTAACCCTCGTCTCTTACTCAGGTATCACCTGTTGTCTCTGTAAGACCCTGTCTAGCGAAAGGAGATCTCAGATCATGCATCTTTCCCCCCCATGTCCCTTTGTCTTCTTTTCTCTGGAACCGTACCCCGACCTTCCGTTGTCTTTAACAGCATTGACATTTTTGTGGAGTGGAGGCCAGTTATTTTGTGGGATGTTCATCAATGTAGGTTTGTCTACTGTTTCGCCATGATTAGATTCAGGTAATACATTTGTGGCAGGATTTTGTTTTTTCACCTCCTCTTATTGCTTTGACTCCTTCTCTTTAAAATCTCTGTTCCTACTTCTTTTATGTCATTTGGGTTTACTCTTTTCTGTGCGAGCCTCCTGCGGTGAATGTCGTTAATTTTCAGATTTTGTCTAATCTGTGTCTTAGGGCTGTGATTTCTTTTAAGTGTGTGTTTGTAACTATGCACAGGTTTGATATGTAATATTTTTTGCAGCCGTTCTAAATAATTTTGAATTTTTCTCATTTTCTAGTTGTGTTGCTTTTGTGTTTAGAGTGGCATCTAGGCAATATTGATTTTTTAAGTATCTGTTGAGGTTTATTTTTATTTTTAATTTATTTTAAATTTTTTAATGTTTTTATTTATTACTGAGACAGAGAGAAACAGAGCATGAGTCGGGGGAGGGGCAGAGAGAGAGAGAGGAAGATACAGAATCCGAAGCAGGCTCCAAGCTCTGAGCTGTCAGCACGGAGCCTGACATGGGGTTCAAACCCATGAACCGTGAGATCATGACCTGAGCCAAAGTTGGACACTTAACCAACTGAGCCACCCAGGTGCCCTAATAGATCAGGCTTTTAAATTGTTTTTCAAGTGTTGCATACTCTTGGGGTGCCTGGGTGGCTCAGTTGGTTAAGCGTCTGACTCTTGATTTCAGCTCAGGTCATGATCTCATAGTTCTTGGGTTCAAGCGCTGCTTTGGGCTTTATGCCAATAGGATTCTGTCTCCTCCTCTCTCTGCCCCTCCCGTGTTCACTCTCTATCTCTCTCTCTCAAAATAAATAAATAAATAAACAATTTTTTTAAATGTCGCATACTCTTACTATTTAGTTTTTGTATCTCGAATCCTCTAGAATCTCTTCACGGTGGCATGGGGTAGTCAGTTACCCTCACGGCACGTGTGTTGGAGCTGCACGTGCATCACACTCGTGTGTTGGTGCGCAGACCTAAGATCAAGCGGGCTCAGCCCTGGCTTTGTCTCTGCAGTGGGTTGTCATGTCTTGCTTCTTGGACTTCCCCAAGTTTGCCTAAATGGGCGCCAGGCAGTGTGTGGGGGAGCGCAGACCCACTGGCTGTGCGCGGCTGGGAGGCAGGGGGTCAGCTGCAGTGAGACTGGTCAGGAGTTGGCATTTGCTGTTGCTGTGGTTACTGTCAGACCACCGCTGGCTTCGCGTGTCTCCGCTCTGAACTTGGGGTGGGCCGGTTCCTGTCCCCTCTCTGTGCCCGGCCTACCCCTTTGGACTCATGGCCCTGCTGGCCCCTCTGTGCTCTCGAGCGGGGGGCTGGAGGGCCCTGGTCCCCGAGTGTGCCCCTCCCCCTGTGGTAGGCTCTGAGAGTCTGAGCCGGGGACATATGCCTGTCCCCTTCCCCTGGAGAGGGTGTTCTTTCTTCCCCTTCTCCCTGCCAGGTGCCATAGGTCTTAGCTGTGCTCTGGGAGCAGCGGGTTCTGCTGCCCTTCCCTCAGCTGCCCAAGGCTTTGTTCCTCCGCAGAGAAATTTCTGGAAGGATGGGGCTTCCCCGGGTTTCCTGCCATGAAAGCCACTCCTCTCCTCCAGACCTCACCCCCCAGGGGGTCTCTCTGTGGTCTCCTGCCCACCCCTCATCTTTCTCCTGAGCACCCAGTGGAGGGCTCCGGACCAGATTACCACAAACTCAGTGATCGAAAGCTGGGCTGGCTCGGCTGGAAGAGCGTGTGACTCTTGATCTGGGAGTCGTGAGTCTGAGCCCCATGCTGGGTGTAGAGATTACGTAAATAAAACTTTAAAGCAATACCACTGTCACCTCACAACTCTGCAGGCCACAGGCCAGGGGGCATGGCCTCCCAAGGCCAGAAGCGAGGTGTTGGACGGTGGGCCTCTTCCTCGAGCTCACGGGCAGAAGTCAGTGTCTGGCAGTTTTAGGCCCGAGGGCCCTGTTTCATCGCTTGCCGTCAGCCGAGGTTTCTCTCTGCTTTCACACGGGGTGGCGTGGGATCCTTCTTGGGTTTCACTCTCTCTGGCTTCCTCCTGGGCCCCCAGCTGGAGGTAAATGTCCTGCTAATGTTTTCACATGAGTCTCACGGTGCCGTCTGTTTATTTGCAGGTGTTCTTGGTGTCTATTGCAGAGGCTTAGAGACAGGCCATGACCAGGGGACTCAGTCCTGTTTGCGTTTTCCAGCTCCTTCCAACCTGCAGCCAGCCTCCAGGCAGGAGCTGAGCCTCCAGCCACGGTGAGTTCTCAGCAGGAGAGCAGAGCTTTGCCAGTCGGAGTTGACCCCAGTCCTCAAGTCCCAGGCAGCCCGCTGATAGAATGAATTCTTGTAAAGAAGGGGACCCAGACAGCAGTAATCTGCTTGGGAAGTGGGGCTCCCTCTCTGGGCCCCTCTTGTAGCTTAGGGATAAAGTTAGAGGTCACAGTATGGGGCGGCTTCCAGAAAAGTGTCCTTAAAACAGCTAAGGACCCGCTTGCTGACCATGAATTGGGGTGATGCCATCGCATTAGGGGACCCATCCAGGATTTTGTCAAGGAGAAGGTTTGCTAGGAGAGGGGATCCCCTGCTCTAGGGTTAGGGAGGCATGAACGAGGGAAGGGATCCCCGCGACGCTCACAGGGCGACCCCTGGCCCCATCTCTCTATACTCGGTGCCTTCGCTGTCCTTCTCTACTGCCCGCTGCCGCCCGTCACTCCATGGCTTGTGAGATGCAGACGTCCTCAGGTGGCCAAGGCACAAAAGTTGCTTTCTTAACCTAAGAGTATTTCATTTTTCCTTCTCCTGTTAAAGACGAAAGGAAATGGGCGTGAGAGAGGCGTTGAGGGCCACCCAGCTTGCTAGAGGCTGAGCCAGCACTAGCGCCCAGGGCTCCCTTCGGTTGGCCAGGGCCCGCTGGGCGAGGGCTGCCTCCTGGGTGCCTCAGTTCATTGCTAAGACCCGCCCCTTCCCACCTTCCACCCCTCCAGACCCTCTCACAGATGGGGGAAGGGCTCTGATAGGAGGTCATGGAGAGAAAACCCAGTAAGATGATGTATGTATATTTTTATGAAACTTTAAACAGTGAGCACATGTTTATTGTCTAAAGAGATTAGAAAATGCCACCATTGCAAAACCAAACGAACACGTCCTAGAGGTCGCCGTTGTTGGCATTTTGTCTGTTTTGTCCAGAATTTTTTCCTCATGTGTTCTTTTTTGTTGTTTTGTTTTGTTTTTTACAAAAACCCATTCCACGTACTGAAATTGATGTAGACAAAAAAGGAACAGAGTGTCCCAGTGTCCCCTTTGGCCCTTGATTTGGATGCACTCCGTTGGGTCTCCCTGTACTTGTTCCCCGGGGCTCCTACAAGATCCCACAGACTGAGCAGCCTGAACAACACACATGTCTTCTCTGTCGACTCCAGAGTCCAGAAGTCGGAGGTGAAGGTGTGCGTGTGGTCTGTTCCTTTGAAGGCCACGCCAGGCAGCTCCCGGCCTCTCCCCGGCCTTCGGGAGCTTTGCCAGCTGTCTTTGGTTTCTGCTGCATCACCCTGAGCTCTGCCATCATCTTCCCTGACGCTCTCCCCTGTGTGTGTCCCCAGGCCCCGATTTCCCCCTTTTGTAAGGACACTAGTCCTTCCTACTGGACTGGGGCCCATCCTCATGACTACACACTTTCCTGATCATTGATAAAGACTCCGTTTCTGAAGAAGGTCACATTCTGAGGTATTGAGGGCTAAGATCCCAGCAGGTCTTTCTGGGGGACAGAGTTCAGCCCAGAGCGCTTCCCCGCAGGGATGCCATCTCCAGTAACCCAGAGCGGCTCGGTCACTTGAGGCTGTAATAAAGAATGGCCTCTCCTGGCTTGCCTGCAGGCTAGTGAACATCTCACGGTCATGGCCGGGTTCAAGCTTCCCTCTCTCCCTGTGGATCTGCAGATCTCCACCCCCCACCCCATGAAGGGCCTGTGGTCTCTTTGTCTCTGCTCCTCCTCAACCCTTCCCTCTCCTCAGCAGACCATTTCTTTCTCCACCAGGGGCAGGGGCGGCAGAAGGGAAATGGAGGAAAAGCGGCACAAACATTTCCTTGCTCGGTGCTTTTGGTAGCTCTCCCCTCCCCAGCCGGCTGTCCTCCATCACACAGGAGGCCATGTGATGGCGTCTTAGCGGTGCAGAGCCTGTGACGCAAGCAGGGGCTCTCTGGCAGACCTCTGTGCCCACTTCCAACTCCTGGCTCAGGGGTCCTGCTTCTCCGGGCTGGCTCTCTGTGCCCTATAGGCAGCCTGCATGGTCCTTGTGAAGTTCAAGCTCACCTAGCTTCCTGCCCACCCCTCCCAACCTGTGTGGCCCCAGGGAAGTCCGTGTCGCCCTGGGGAACGCTTGCATCCTTGTTCTAACTCAGGTAGGCCATGCAGGTATCTCCCATTCCTGCCCTTCACCCCCTCGCCAGGCTGCCACCTACCGCCTCTGCCAGGCTCAAGCCTCTTGCTGCCCCCACCACCCCTGCCCCGCATGCGCAAATCTCCCCCTGGAGCACTGGTGCCCCCTCTGCTGAACCACCACATGCCCGAGACTTACTCCCCCCCCCAGTTCTCATACAATCTCTTGTCTTGGGAGGGACGTAAAGCACCACGTGTCTGCCTCTTCAGGAGACCCCCACCCACCCCACTCCTTCCACCGTTCCTTCTCCAGAGGAAGGTGTCCATTAGGTTGGGTCTACCAGCTCCTCCGGAGAATTTGGGGTGTTTGGGGGTTTAGCTGAAACTCCAGGCACCCAGGGAAAATCCTCTCCGTCTTCACCTGGTCCCACCTGTGACTCATGTGCTTGTGGATTTCGTACCTTTCTTCCCGCCTCCCCACCCCCACCCCCACTTATTGGTGTTGCCGGCAGCTGTTTTCATGTCAAATGTTCTGTACAACTTTAAGTTGATTCATAACATGGCATGCTTTAATCGTATCCTAACTGATTAACCAATCTGTTATTTTTAAGCACTTAGGTAGCCTCCAATTTAAAAACCAAAACCAAAAACCAAAACACCCTCCGAATTCTTTATGGAGTTTCTGTAATTCTAGAGTTTGAGCGTCTCTGCAGACTTATTGGGCCCAACTCCAGTGTGTCTCTGTCCTTATCTGTTCAGGAGAGAGCTAGGTTTGGGGTCCCATTGATGACTGATTTCAGCCACAGTAAACTTGCTCCTGAACCCTCGTGTTCCTATTCCCTGGCAAAATGAGGAAAGGAGGAGGAGGGCTCAGGAGAAGCCATCAGATCTTGTCCCATGTTTGGTAAGTGGCAGAGCCAGCCGGGGACCGCTTCCTGGGCAGAGGCCCGTGCAGCCGAGCCAGGGCAGTCCTTCCTGACAGCGAACGTGGACAGGCTGCAGGTGAAGCAGAAGTGCAGGGGTCCCAGCAGGTCTGGGATGGGACTGAGGGCCCCACCGAGTAGCCCTCCACTTGTCCCAGCTGAGCTCCAGTCAGTGGACTCCGCCTTTCCAGACCCCACATTTCTATTTTCCTGTGACTTGATCCCAGCGTCTACCAGGGGCAGGAGAGGTGACAGAGCTTCAAGTTAGAAGCCTCGAAAGTGACAGCTATTCAAAATATAACTTCTATGTACAAAGTGCCAGGTTGCCCAGGAAAAGCTTTGGAAATTCATCTACACAAAAAAATGTCCAATGGTCATTATCTACCTACACAGAGCTAACTGCTGCTAGCTTTTTGCCCTGCATCATTTCAGAGACCTCTGTGTGTGTGTGTGTGTGTGCGCGTGCATGCACACATGTGGGATCAAATAGTCTTTGGCCACCTTCTTCAGTTATCTGTATGCTATCCAATAAAACCGTTTTTTTCCACGATTTTATTTTCATTAGATACGTAATTTTTATTTCCCTTTGGGGGTAGTGTGTTTTATTTAACTGGTCCTCTGTAGATGGATATTTAGTTATTTTCTGGGTGATTTTTTTTTTCAGTTTTAACGAACTGTAATAAACATCTTGGCTACTAACTCTTCGCCTGAACTCATGACTGTTTTTTCAGAATAAATTTCTCTTAATTCAGTTTCTGGGTAATGAGGGGAGGGGTTAGTAAATTGCACACTGACTATGGAGACACACGCATGGGTGTGTATTAAGTAGAAAAGGAGAATCCAGGTTGAACCCTCGCAAGGTTGGGTCCCCACCACACTGCAAGGCGAGAGCGTTGTGAAGTTGGGGAGGGAGGGAGAAGCCTGTTCTGCCCCGGGCCTGGTGGAGGGCTGCAGCACTTGACCCAGGAGCGGGGTGGCAAGCTTGGCCTCTCACCTCCTCTCCCCTCCCCATCTCTGCTTCCACAGGTGTCTGCTTTTCCCAGCCCAGCAGGGAAGGACCATGTGCCAGGTGAGTGTGACGGTTCCTTTTACCTCACTGTGCTTTGTCAGGGACTTGGGAATGCTTCTAAGAACGCAGCCAGTGAAACTCTGCAAGCAGGACCCTTGATCACTGAGGACGCTAGGCAAGTAGAAGATGGAGGGCACAGGGAGGGTGGGGCAGAGTTGCTACTGAGGCGGCTAGAGTTCTCAGCTGCCCAGGGTCTGCCATTTCTGGCATTAAAAAAAATTTTTTTTAATGTTTATTTTTGAGAGAGAGAGAGAGAGAGAGAGAGAGAGACCGTGTGAGTGGGGGAGGGGCAGAGAGAGAGAGGGAGACAGAATCTGAAGTAGGCTCTGGGCTCTGAGCTGTCAGCACAGAGCCTGATGTGGGGCTCAAACCCACAAACTGAAATCAACCTGAGCAGAAGTTGGAGGCTTAACCAATTGAGTGCCCCTTTGGCACTTCTTTATTTTTTTATTAAAAATATTTTTAATGTTTATTTTTAAGAGAGAGCCATTGGGGGAGGGGTAGAGAGAGGGAGAGACAAGCCCAAGCAGGCTCTGCACTGTCAGCACAGAGCCCCACATGGGGCTCAAACCCACGAACCATGAGATCATAGCTTGAGCCGAAATCGAGAGTCACATGCTTAACTGACTGAGCCACCCACGTGCCCCAGACCTTTCTGGCACTTTACAAAGATTCCATCCAATATAGGACTTGTGTTGTCTGCTTGGAACCAGCATGTCCATGTCCTAGGAGAACCAAAGCTTTTTCTAGTATCTAGAAGGTTACATGGTGGGCCTTGGAGTGTAAGGCATCACGGGTGGGGGCCTCTCTGGCGATGACAGTCAAGGGGACGCAACAGCAAATCGCCTGCAACTCTTCTTTCAGTATAAGCAGTGGGGCTTAGACCAGTGCAGAAGTCTGTGATGCTGGTTGTTGAAGGGCTCAAAATACTCCGTTCTGCATGAACCACCCCAGGTAAAACCCTGCGTTGTCCAGAGGAATGGACAAGTGGCATGTTCTTCAAATTATCTTTCATAATAGTTTGACACAGATGGAGAGCCAAAAGCCCAGTTTCAGACTTTGGTGGGGGCAGGGAGGGAAGATGGCCAGAACGCTCTGGGCCTTTTGTCCTGGACTCTGAGCCTCTTTTCACCGCTCAGCCTTCCTGCGTGCACCCTTGTCCTGGGTCATCATTGTCTTTGGACAACGTCCTTGCGACCAGCCTATCTGCATTCTCAAAGTAGTCCTACAAGGATCCTCTCTCTACCATGAGCATGAATGTGAAGTGTGCTGGCCAGAATCCTTCCAGTTACAAGAGCCAGAAACCCAGCTAGAGCTAGTTTAGGGCAAACCCCAAATCTCAGCCACCCCTGGCCTGGGACTCAGAGACAGGCACGCCTAAGAACACAGGCATCTCCTGGGGTCTCTCTTGTCCCTTGCACCGTGTCTATGACTTCCTTCTCTCATACCAACTGCATCCCTGTGGCCAGAAATGGGCGTGACCCACCCCTCATACTTGCAAGGTCTGCTGTAGAGAGGGACCAGGTCCTGTACCATAGAAATAGTGGGTGCAGTCTTTGGGAAAGATTCACCTTCTGGCCAGCTTAGTTTACGGTTAGGGCTGAGGGGCTGGGTCTGCAGTGGGGCGTCCCCAGAAGCACCACCTGCTTGGGGTGTTGGGGGGAGAGAGCTAGTCCCAGAGGAAGACAAGGCCTCACGGACAAACATTACAGCTCTCTGCTCCAAAGAAAAAAACATTCGCAGGGTCTTGGTTTCTGGCTTGGGGACCTGACTTAATGAGAGTGTCATGCCTGAAAAGGCTAGGGCCATCTGGATATTCGGTACCAGAAACATCTGGGAATAGGACCAGTAGGAGGCATGGGAAACAAGATGGTAGCCCCCACGCCTTCTCAGAGGGGAGGTGGGCAACTCAAGGCTGTAGACCCATATTCGGGACCAGGGTCTCCTCTATGCCTTTCAGGGAAGCTGCTGTTCTATAGGAAACCAGGTGTCACTGGGAACTTCGTAGGGTTCACCACAACCAAAATAATGACAGTAAAAGTTTGAAAGCTCCTCCTGTTGAGCACTTACATGCCAGTCTCGGTCTTTTCCATACATTATTTCATGAATACCTGTGAGATTGGTATTAGGAATCCCTGCTCCCATTTTACAGATGAGCAAACAGAGGCTGGAGGAATTAAGCAAGCTGCCTGGGATCTTGTGTCTATTAGGTGATGGAGTTGCGATGTGAATGCAAGACAGACAGACTGACCTTGAGCTGGGCCATCAGTGGTTGAGTTACACTGTAGTTTTCTCTGCCTGAAACCTGTCCCCAGCAGAGGCATTCAGCCGTAGCTCTACGGTCCAGCCCTGCACTGTCCAATATGGTAGCCACCAGCCACGGCGGGTACTGATCCCTGGTGGCTGGTGTGGCTGGGGATTTGAATTTCTCATTTACACTTAAATGAGAAGCACGGAGCCTGCTTGGAATTCTCTGTCTCCCTCTCTCTCTCTGCCCCTCCACCCCGCCTGAAAATAAACATTAAAAAAAAAAACACAATGTTTTTATAGAACTACATTTCTATGAAAGTGAAATTGAAAATAGTATCTGAGTTGTACTGTAAGTGAAAAATACCCACTAGGGTTTGCATATATGGAATGAAAAAAATAAGTATGGCAGCACTTTGAAAATAATTATATATTGAAATAATTTTCCAGATATATTTGATTAAAAGGTCTTATTTAAATTAGTTTCCTTTTTTTACTTAAATGTGACTGCTAGAAAATTTTATTAAGCCCCTTTATTGAGGTATGATTGACCCGCAGAACTGTGTGCTTCATTAATGCATACGACTCACGAGCACTTTAGAGATGAGTGCACCCCCATGGAGCCATCACCTCTAAAAGTTTCCTCCAGCTCCCTTTTTAAATGTGTGTGTGTGTGGTCAGAGCATTTAATGTAAGATATGCCCCCTTAGCAAATTTTCAAGGAAAATGCACAGTGTGGTTAACTGTGGACCCTATGCTGTACAGTACCTCTTCAGAACTGGGGCATCTTCCATAACAAACATTGAACCTCTGACCACACCTCCCCCTTCCCCTGCCCCTCCCAGTCCCTGTTAACCACCAGTTCTAGGAGGTTGATTACTTTAGAATCCTCGTAAAAGTGGGGTCACATGGTATGTGTCCTCCTGTGTCTGGCTTATTTCACTCAGCACATGTCCTCCAGGTTCATCCGTTGTCTCAAATGAACGGATTTCCTTCCTTCTCGTGACTGAGTAATATTCCATGGTGTGTGTCCCCCACATCACCCGTTCCCCCTGCAGATGGACATTTGGGTTGTCTCCATCTCTTGGCTACTGCGGATAATGCTGTGAGGAGCAGGAGAATGCAGATGTCTCCTTGAGACTGCATTCAGTAAGATCACATCCTCTTCGAGAAGACATCCGCTTACTCCTTCCTTCCTGATTCCAATGTCTTTTCTTTCTTTTTCTTGCTGGATTGCTCTGGCTGACTCCCGGTACTGTGTTCAATAGGAGAGGCAAGAATGGGCATCCTTGCTTTGTTTCAGGTCAAGGAAAGCTTTAGAGGGAAAGCTTTCACCCCTGAGTATGATGTTAAGCTGTGGGCTTTTCATAAATGGCCTTTATTGTGTTGAGGTAAGTTCCTTCTATTCCTGGTTTGTTGGGAGCTTTTCATCATGGAAGAGTGTTGAAGTTTTGCGGGCGACCAGCCCACACACCCCAGTCGAAAGGTCCTGAGTAGGGGGTTGGTGTCGGCACAATATCTATAAGAAAGAAGACAGACAACGACAGACAAGACAGACAATGTGAATGGTGGAAAAGCCACATTTTACTAAGATAGCCAGGGTCTTATATACCATGGGTGATTACATCATTTCTTTAATGGTTACATAGTTCAAGGTCTTTGAAGTAAAGACATGCTCCGGAAAGGGTCATGCTTAACAGGACAGGTGTAATGATCGAGTCATTGCAAGAGAGGGATTCCCTAATAATAGTCGGGCTCCAAGCAGAAGATGAGCCTGAAGAATTCTATGAGATTTACATTTCTTAAGGCCCCTCATCAGTTATGCATGGGCAAGATGCTTATCCTTTAGTAGGCAAATCTTTTGGCAGAGGATTGCGTTTACTCCCAACAGCAGACAAAGAGCTAGAAAGCAAAGTAAGGGGAGGGCTGGCTTCACGAACTGACCCAAGTTGATTCAAAGCCTAAAAGTATATACCTCTTTGCAAAGAAAATGACAGACAGGATGAATAGAAGCCACATGTGCAGCCCAGGAGGCCAAATGTTGTTTCATTCATCGGTCAGCTCGCTGAACCAAAACTTCCCAAGTGTCTCTTACGTGCCAGGGACCAGAAGGCCATTGGAAGGGGGATGGGACAGACGTGTATGTTGAACTCATGCACCCACATGAACCAAGTCCTATGTTAGTCAGTTGGCAGGAGAGCCCATTTCTGCAGACACAGAGCCGACTCAGCTCCTGCCCACAGGAGACATGTATGTCCCTACTCCACGGGGACACAGGTGTCTTCAAGGGGAAGGGGTGTGAGTGGGGCTGGGATAAAGGGGCAGGACATGTCCTCCGGCTTCCCTGCCATGTTCTGCCTTGTCATCAGGGTGGGAGAAGTCTCTGCCCAGCAGTGCCTTCTTGATGACTCGGTGGCATTTGGGGACACTGGGTAGTGGGCAGCCTGTGTCCTCACTGGGAAGCTGAGCTCGGGGGCGGGGGATCCTTCCTGCCCTGCTCCTGACCCGCAGCCTGCCCCGTCTCTGCAGCCCTACAGGAGCTGTGTGCCCCAGCCCTTCTAGCACAAGTCGCGCGTCATCGGCACCTCCGCTCGCACACGGGGAAGAAGCCTGCCTTCAGAAGTCACACCTCGTCCTGCACCAGCGCTCGCACACGGGCGAGAAGTCCTACGAAGGCCAGCCTCATGCGCCAACACCGGACCCACACCAGGGAGAAGCTGTTAGGCTGTCTGCCTGGGGCGGCCGGGCGCGTCCCCGCACGTCCCAGAGCCGGGAGCCCTCTGCCTTGTGCTCAGCACGCAGAACCCTTCGGCGAGAAGTCTGGTGCCACCGCGAGCCGAGGTGGCGACCGAGGGGGAGCCCCATCGGTCCAGAGAGTCAGGGGTCCGTCTCTGAAATAACGACTGAAGGGTGATGACGATCTCGAGTGATTTGGCCTTGCAGGATCTGACTAATGACAGAGTGTATCTGTGTGAATTCACTCTGGTCGTTGAACTTTTGAGTCTGTGAATATATTTGGTCACTTAAGACACCAGATGTGCTCAACATTCGAACAACCCCAGGGCAAGGACATGTAGGGGTGATGTTCCCGAGGATGCTGTATAGGAATAAATTTATTTATTTTTCAACCTGATTGGTAATTGAACACAATTGTGAGCTTGGAGGCATCCACACCTGACTATAGAGAATGACATCTGTCAAGACTCTGCACTAAATCCTATCATACCTGGAATGGTATGAACTTACTATTAAACCAGGAGTCCATACACCATGCCAAATACCATTTCTTTTTTTGTTTGCTGGTATTTGTTAGACCCCGTCCCCTCGCCCCGGCCCTCAGATCTGGACACCAGCACTTTTGTGACTTCTCCTGCTATCAACCAGTTCCTAATTAGGTTTCATATTAAACGTATAAGGTTAGGACTCCCTTTTCTGGCAGTATGGCACACTGCATAAAGTGAAAGCCTTCCCACTGTAAATGACGAAAAATGATGACCAATAATAGTTTACATGCTTTTACAATCATAATTCAGCTGGCAAGAAAACCAGGAAGCTTCCTTGTCAGCAAGGTACGCGAAGCTGAGAGCCAAAGATGAAATTCGAGAGTGACACCACAGCTGCCCTGTGGGTTTTAACTCGGTTGACCTAGAAGCTTGGATTGTTCAAGACCAAAGAAGGGTCTTGGCAAGGCCAGGCCTGTGGGCATGTGAAGCAGAGAACTGGTACCGAAGCAACTTACAAATTCAGAAATTTCAGAAACCTGTACACACAGGGAAAGGTGAGTTGGCAAAGAATCCCATTTGCTTGGGGAGCTTGTCTGTCCCTCCGTGGGCTCTGATGGGGGAGGATTTACCCTGAGGATACGTAAGCCCTTACCAGCACCGCACATGAGACAGAATTTGGAATTTACCCTATTCCTGTCCCAGTTAAAAACCAAACAGTTAATATAGAAAATATGTCCTGGCCTTTGAAACAAATTACAGAAGCAAACACAACCTGTTTTGGAAGAACACACCCCTAACCCATGTTTGCCAGAATTCTGACATCCAGACCCGAGATGAGTTCATAATCCCAAATTACAGAACACAAGGGACAAATCCACACTGAAGGCAACAGGCAACTTGAACTGAATAAGAACATCCAGGATTTTAAGGGTCATAGAAACCTACCAAATTCTATAGAAAATAACTGTCTTCACCAATGATTAAAAACGAAAGCTTAAAACCATATGAAAGTAAGGCACAAAGAGCGAGCACTGGCTTCTTGAGCACACCCAGTGTCTCGAGGTGACAGATACAGGCACTGAAGTGTGAAGCTACACCAAAACGCTGAGCCAAACACCAGCTGGTGATAACTCGCTGAAGAGAAAGGGAGCAGAAATTAGAGCGAAGCAGATTTGTAGGATTCAGTCTACAGAGAGGTGGGAAATGTGTGTGAAAGGAGAGATGTCTAGATGAAAATAAGAGCAAGCAGAAGTTCCTAAGAGACAAAATAGTGGAAGAAAAAGACATTCACAGATAAAACGCTTCTCATATTTGACAAGTTGGGAGTTCTCGGATTCAGGCCAGGTGCACAAGCGGTAACTTAACATCTTACATACACACCGGTTGAGAGCTGGGTAAGTGGTTTCCTGGTATCGCCGCTCCACCCCCGCTTGGTGTGGCAGAGCCATCTGCAGGGACTGGATGCTGACCTCTCCCCCCCCCCCCCCCCCCCCCCCCCGCCAGATTGCAGTCGTGGAGCCACAAGCAGCCGTGAGGTCCCAATGTGGCTTTTCCCTATGTCCTTGTGAGCCGCTGTCTCCCCCAATTGCCTATCTGCCTCATGCGCCCCCCTGGCTGAGACCCCCAAGGAGGTCAGCTAACCTCCACTTTGAATCAGCCAGTGTGGTCCCAGCCCAGGGACTCTAGTGAAGTCACGGGCCCCAGGTCTATCTCTGTCTGCCTTCTGCCTCCATGCCCCGTGTGGCCCCTTGAGGCCTGCGTGTACTTCCCCCAGGCCTGGCTCTGATGGGGTCCCCTCCTGAAGGAGAGGAAAAAAAAAACCCACCTCAAGGCAACCTTGCTATTCGCTTACTTGACAACATCCCTCACGATCTTGTAACATGAGGCCACTTAGGCTACATGTTTGTGTGTTACCATATATGGGAGACAAGTAAAAAGTACATAAAAAAAAAACTACACCATGTGGCGTTTGGGGCTCCATTCTTGGGGTACGAACCCAACTGGGTGGAGTTGGTGGGAATGAAGTTGTTCCTGGCAAGAACAGCCTCTGTGTAAGGACTCGTCGTGCAAGAATCCTGCTAGGCTGCCTGAGGGCTCTTGTCCAGGATTCAGAGACAGTAGGATTTACAGACAGTGCATTTCCACCTCCTTTACCACTGCGGATGGGACACTCAGGGCCCCGGGGCTGGCGGCTCACCTGCCCCGGAGGACCACTTGATCCGCAGGAGATAAGCCCTCCTGGAGCCCTGGAGCCAGGACCCGATGTGTGCTAATGGAACCCGTGAGGCCCAGGAACCGGCTCAGGGAGCACCCATCAGCCTGGTAAGAACCAGGTTCATGTTGGCAGAACTGCCTGTAATAGGCGGAAAGGGAGCCTGCTCACCTCCCAGAGTCGCCCTAGTGATTCCAAAAAGGAAGACGAATGAAGCGGCAACTCTAAGGCGCTGGGCAGCAGGTTGGGGTCACCTTGTGACTCTGTGTGTGAACTGGTCTCTCCTTCATTTCCTGGGTCAATGACTATAATAATTAGACCCAACAGTCTCTGGTTATTCTACCTCAGAACAGGAACTTTAAGGAATATTCCCAAGCAGCTGCTGAAACTCCTTTTGTTTTGGGGAAATTCCCTGTCTTCTCCAGACTGGCATTAACTGCCTAATTTCACTGGTGGAGAACAAAAGAAACCTGGAGTCTGCTCCTCTGTCTGAGCTGACAAGATGTAAAATTGGGGCGGAGGGAGGCGAACGGGGAGCTCAGTCAGTTAAGTGTCCGGCTTCAGCTCAGATCATGATCTCACGGTTCGTGGGTTCAAGCCCCGCATCAGGCTCTGTGCTGACAACTAGCTCAGAACCTGGAGCCTGCTTCAGATTCTGTATCTCCCTCTCTCTCTGCTCAAGCTGTCTGTCTCTCAAAAATAAGTAAAAAAAAAAATTTTTAACTGGGAATTCTCTTTGCCTTCTGCTGGCACCTGTCTCTTCTGCCCTCCCTTCCCCCACTCCTTTTCTGTACCACCTGGGGGGTGGCCTGCATCACTGGCTCCCCAAGGCCTCAGGCACCAACAGCTCCTCCTCCCACCCTAGATGTTGAGGAGCAAAGACCACTGAAGTCAGACTTCCCCACCAACGTTCCAGGGAAAAATTAACCGTGGGGAACAAATGGCCTTACAGAGACCCAAGTAAAATGTGTTCAGGGTTTAAACTAATAGAAATTTGTTGGTTTGAGATAGACCATCTTTATAACATTTAAAAAAAAAAACCTTTATAAGATTTAAAATAGATAAAAGGATATCTAGGTAGGTTTTCTAATATATAAAGACTTTTTAGAATATTACATATGTTTTTGAGTTGACCTGGAAAGATAGAATGCTTTTGTTAAATCAGACTGTAAATGAGACAGAGGTTTTGAAAAAAACAATTTAAGGAAATCTACAGATTTAGCCCTTAAATTATGCTAAATTAGCCACTATTTTACAAACACAAAATGGGAGCCCAATCACCTTCCTGGAGAGGTTGAGGGAGGCTCTTGTCAAATATATGGCTATCCCCCTGACGCCCCTAAGGCTGAGATGATTAAAAAAATTTTTTTACATTTATTTATTTTTGAGAGACAGAGACAGAATGTGAACAGGGAAGGAGCAGAGAGAGAAAGAGACACAGAATCTGAAGTAGGCTCCAGGCTCTGAGCTAGTGGTGAGCACAGAGCCCAATGCGGGGCTTGAATCCACAAACTGTGAGATCATGAACTGAGCCAAAGTCGGACACTCAACCAACTGAGCCACCCGGGTGCCCCAAGTGGAGATGATTTTTAAGGACAAATTTGTCTGCCAGCCCTAGATATTCAGAGAAAATGTGAAAATTGGCTGTTGGCCTTGAAGGGACCCTAGAGGACTCTTATAAGCTGCCCTTTGGGTATATTACAAACAAAACAGAACAGGAAGCTTTAAAAAGAAAAAGAAAAATCCGAGGCCTTGGTTGTGGCCTTATGTACTAGGTCCAACCAGACTTCCCGAGGTCCTGGCATCAAGTGCTATTTGTATGGCTGTTCAGAGCACTAATGTAAGAACGTCCTCAGAGGGGACAACCAAAATGAAAACCCCGTCAGCCGTGCCCCTTGTAGGGAGACAATCACTGGAGATCTGAGTGCCCTTGGGTCCCTCCATCTGTGAGGGCTCCGATAACCCGCGTCCCTGGAAGGGACTGACCGGGGCCTGGGGCTCTTCACGGTGGCTCCCCTAAACCAACTGCCTAACAGAACCCCAGAACCTCGGTAACTATAAATGTAGATGGGAAACTGGCAGGTTCCCTTCTCAACACCAGAGCTCCCCTTTCTTTCCTCCTGTCCACTCCGGGCCAACCATCCAAATGCAGCATGACAACTAGAGGCATGTTCGAAAAACTTGTAACTAAAATTTTCTCTCAGCCGCTGGGATGGACATGGGGAAGCCTAACTTTTTCTCATCCGTTACTGACCACGCCAGAGAGCCTTGCTCCCTGGCTGGGAAGGGACATTACAACTAAATGAGAGACTACGGTGCTATTAACTCCAGGACAGATAAACAATTACGTGAGTTTTTGGAAATGACTGGGTATTGTAGGCTACAGGTGCCAGCATTCAGGAAAATAGTTTGCTGCTGTATCAATTATTCAAGGAGACTTGATCCCACTTACTCTCTCCTCCCCCCAAATAAATAAACAAACAAACTGGGATCTGACTCCTGAACACGGTCTCCAGCCCTCGGAATAGTTAGAGCAGGGCGATGACTATTACCAAGTACAGGAGCTAAAGGATTATTAAAACACAGCATCAGGCCTTTTGTTTGGGGAGGGACTAAACTCCTCAAATGGCCCAAAGGATGTTTACTAGAAAAAATGGGTCAAGGACAGTTCTGCAGCTAGTATCAGGCTATAAATTAGGTCCTAAAAACAGTCCTTCCAACCACATGCTTGCTCTCCCAGACGATCAAGTAGCTGGAGACTATCCAGGAAAGACGAACAATTAGGTCTCACTCAGATGCCAAGGTGAAAAAAAAAAGCCAATGTCTGTTTGTATGGGTTAATACTTTTACTGACTGGGTAAGGCCCTTCCCCTACAAGACAAAGTGCACGATGAATATTAAAAATCTGCTGTATAAAATAACACCCAGGTTTGGCTTACCTAAAAATTTACCAATTAATGGTAAATGGCTGCCTTGACTCTTTCTCTAGTAGGGCTCCTGGATCTTAAAGTTCTACACATCCAAATAAAGCAGACTCTGCTTATGCTCAGCAAAACTCTAACACTTCACAAGCAGTAGATGCTTTAAAAACCTTTTTTTTTAATTAAGTTAGGGCTAAACTCTTGGAAATAGAGCCACCCCTGGTTACTTGCGGCCCCTGCCTCTTCATCACTGGGATCACGAGAGATTCCCTGACATGTTTCCTAAGTCGGAGTCTCTCCTGGATTATGTGACAGGTTTGGAAACTGTAGACACGATCTCAAGGTGCTATCTTTACTTTGTGTTTTTCTCTGTGTGTCTGCTAATGTTTCTGCTGGCCAGCCTTCCTGGAAAGCCACACTGGGGGCCACTCAACTGACCCTTGGGGATGCTCTAACTGCTGGACCTCCACACCGTCCCTTGTCAGCTTGAAGCCAACGGTCATCGTCCCTGTCCCCGACAGCAGTTACAGGCCCTGTTCCAACATCAGGCAGGGAGAGGTCAGGGACCTTCAGGGAGACAGACTGCAGGTGGGAGGCAAAGGAAGCAGATGGGGTTCTCTCCTTATGAAATCCTTCATGGGCACCCCCTCCCCGCCATTATCAGGAGCATAAGGAGGGGGATCTAAATGGGACAGACAATCTAACCCTAAGACAACAGATGTGGCCCCTTGGCGTTACCCTAACCACCTTTCACCACTGAGTCGGGGAACAATTACCTGTGAATTTGACCACCGACGCTCAGCCCTTTAAAACAGGAAATGCAATATGGATAAAGGAATAAGATGCCCAGCCCTTAAAACCCACCTGGAGGGGCCCGTTCACGGTCATTCTGTCCACCAGACTGCAGGTGGCTGAAGTGGGTCCCTGGATTCACCACAGCAGGGTGAAGCCGGCGCGGAAGGAGCCGCGTGCAAGCCCAGGGGCTCCGGGAGACGGCAGCCCTGCTTCAGTCACCCCAGAAACAGACTGATCTGTGCACAGACAAGCTTGAGGAATCCACCATCCAAAGAAACAAAAGACTGTCCTTGTTTTCTATTCATTTCCTTATTGTGATGTGTTACGCCTTGTTTCTCCCTATTATGGATTCTTCCTCTAGTCTCTGCCATAGGATTGGCTGGGCCGCCCTGGCCAGCTGTTTCTGTTAACACTCCCCTTCCTTTTGTGGGTAGGATACTTCTCTGGTACCAGCATGGGGAAACAATGGCCATAAGAGACTAGGAAATTAGATCCCCACAAACCTGATAGTAAAACAAAATACCCCAGTCCTACAACCAATCTCCATTATTGGAAAAAACGGTCTTACCTAGTGGGGAAAAAAGTTCATCGTCATCTCTATTAAAAACTTAACGGGGCCCTGAGGGGCTCAGACAGTTAAGTGTCTGACTTCAGCTCAGGTCATGATCTTACACACAGCTCACAGGTTCGAGTCCTGGTTTGGGCTCTGTGCTGACAGCTTGGAGCCTGGAGCCTGCTTTGGATTCTGTGTCCTCCTTTCTTTCTGCCCCTTCCCCATTCACGCTCTATCTCTTTCTCTCAAAAATAAACATTAAAAAAAAAACATGCCCAGGCCAAAGATTTTATAACTCAGCTGCCCAAAAACCCAATGGTGGGGACCCCAGAATATCTTGTTTTATTTATTTTTGAGAGACAGAACCAGAGACAGAGACAGAGACAGCATGAGCAGGGGAAGGTCAGAGAAAGAGGGAGACACAGAATCCAGAGAAAGGCTCCAGGCTCAGCTAGCTGTCAGCACAGAGCCCGACGTGGGGCTCGAATCTACGAATGCAAGATTATGACCTGAACCGAAGTCGGACGCCCAACTGACTGAGCCACCCAGGCACCCCCAGATCATCTTGAGCCAGATCCCCACCCCTTGTCTAACTTCTCTCATCTCCTAGAGGCCAGAGACAAGGTCAGCACAGCCATCAAATGGCAGGTCCCAGGTGGACTGTACTGGAAAGGTGGAAAGAGCCTAGATTGCACCTCCCACACTCTGGTCAGGGTCCCGTGTGCTGGAAACTATTCGTCCATCTTTCTTCCTGCTCCCACTTGCCAGAAGGAAACATTTGGGAGTCCAAACATATGGGGACAGGGAGACTCAAAGAAAACAGTGTGCCTTACAAATAAACTATTAAAAAGATAATCAATGGCCTCCCAAGCATATAATCCAATATTATGGCCCTGCCACCTGGGCAGAAGATGAAACCCCGGGGAGTTATTTGGAGGATGGTTTTCAACTCTCTTGAGATTTCAAACTCTCATGGGAATTATCCTAATTTTAGGAGGGTGCTTAATCTTACTCTCCTGGCTGTATGGTCTGCCTCCAGTCTCATGAAGGCCGTGATTTAAAAAAAAAAAAAAAGATGGCCACTCATGTAATGATGTTATAAAAATATAAACCTCTAAACCAAGATGATGCTCTTTGACTCTAAATAGAGGGTACGAGCATCCAAGGGAGGAATGTGCTAGAGTCCCCTCCTTAAGAAAAAAAAAAACCTCAAGGCAACCTTGCTACTCGCTTACTTGACAACATCCCTCTTGACCTTGGACCACGAGGCCACTTAATCAGACTGCATGTTTGTGTGTCACCATGGGAGATATGGGAGACAAATAAATATATTTAAAAAACACCACCACTGGGCGTGCAGGGCTCCGTCTTTGGGTCCAAACTCAATGGTGCCGACAGGAATGAAGTTGCTTCCGAAAGCAAGTCTCAGTGTCACAACTCTCTGTGGGAACCCTGCTACACTGCAAATAATAAACTTTGCTGTTTCAGAGTCTTTCATGGCTTGGCTTTGAACCAGTTGGCCACCAGCACCTGTGGTCCTTCTAGCAAATGCTAGTTGAACAGAGTCCTAACAGTGGGCCACAGGAGCAGGATGTAGAGTTGTGCCATCAGCCCACTGCCGGGAATGGCTAACTGGCTCTCCCAGGTCAGTAGTGGGTGGGCGTTGCCTTGGCCTTGGCTGCTGCCCGTGCAGAGTGCTGCTGCTTCCTGACCCGAAGGACAAGCTGGGGAAGAAGTGACCAGAGTCCTCTGGGCCTCAGGGCACTGCCCAGGGACCTGGTTTGAGGTGCACCTGTTCACACCCCAAGGAGGAGGAGGAGCAGCGCCCCGGCAGGTGTTGGCCTGGAGCTTGCTTCCCCACTTGGCTGGGGGTTCTCAGGTCCTGTTGTACTGGTTAGCGTCCAGGACATGGGTGGCCACCCTGCCCAAGTACAGGCTACGATAGGGGGACAGAGAGGACAGAGACGCCCCGTCCCTAACAGCTGTGCTTGTGCCTGGCACAGGGATGTGGACTCCAAGTCCTGCCTGGTGACAAACAGGCACCCTCATTCGGGGAAGGCATGGCTCCCTGCAAAGCTCAGTGTGGCCAAGGCCTGCGGTCCCTCTGTTGCTGCACACGACCCTGTGGGATATTCTGGGTCCCACCCCGGCACATGGTGGCACAGGATCTAGTGGTCTGATGCAAACAGTCTGAGGGCCACCTATAAGGGCGGAGGAAGTTAGCAAGTTCATTGCTAAAGTGAAAGCCCACAGATGTGGCCGCAGAGCAGTGACATGCCAGAGTGCTGGGGCCAGCCTGTGACCTGCCACTGTCACTATCTCAACCAGGACACCCGGAGATGGGCATGGTCCCAGGGGACAGCCACTGCATATCTTTCCAGTAACAGTCTGTAAGGTCCGATCAGCGGGGGATAATAGAGCATCTGAAACTGGAAACTACAACGCATTTGAAAGCTGCCAAGAGAGTCAGTCTTCAAAGTGCTCATCACAAGGAAGAAAATCTAACCGTGAGATGCTGGTGCTAAATGTGGTTCTTCATTTTACAACATATGCCTCCATCAAATCATTGTGTTGTACACCTGAAATTAATGTACTGTTACGTGTCAATTACATCTCAATAAATAAGTGAAAAAAAGAAACTCAAACTCAGAACCTCACCCATCTCGAGATTCACGATATTCTACAAGACTTTGTGCAGCAGGAGGGGTTGGGAGGGGCGGCTGGCTGCGAAGTTGTTCCACAGGCTCTGAGCTGCTTCCACCCCGGAGATGCGGCCAAGGCCCCTGGTCCATAACCTTCCCCAGGGACCCAGGGACCAGCAGCAGACACAGGTGCCTTAACCCTGCCTTAGAGGAAAGAGTAACAACCTCAGGCTCCTCATCAACCACAACGGATTTTGCCTGAGGGAGGGCGCGCATCTAATCAAATGGTTGTGGTTCCTACTCTAAACAGGTGCAGTCTGCCTAATAGGATTGCTGGTGGACCCCCCCCCCCCTGGGCCCAACCCCAGCTCCAGAGCCGAGCCGAGCACCGGGTGCTGGCAGGCCCCTTAAGAATAGCCATCTGCGGGGAGCCTAGGGGGGCTCCATTGGTTAAATGTCTGATTCTTAATTTCAGTTCAGGTCATGATCTCATGGTTCGTGAGTTTGAGCCCTGTGTCGGGCTCTGTGCTGACGGTGCAGAACCTGCTTGGGATATTCTCTCTCTCTCTCGCTCTCTCTCTCGCTCTCTCTCTCTCTCTCAAAATAAACAATAGACTTAAAAACAAACAAAATAAACTTAAGGAAATAGCCATGTGCAAGCATCTTTGCAGACACAGGACCTCTTCTTCCCCAACCCAATCAGGACTGTCCAGTTTTCCACATGCAGCTAGTGCGCCCAAGTGTCAAGCCTGCTGCTCCCAAGGCTACATGCATTGATGAGCTGGGCCCAAGAATTCCCAGCTGAGGTTGACAGCCATCTCTGACAGACCCCAGAAGACAATGAAGTCCTACCGATTCCTGCCCTTGGCAGGACCCCAGAGCTATGCCCCTGGGCTGGTAGCCCTCACTCGAGATGCCCAGACAACCCACAGCTTGTCTATGGTTTGTTCCTCCATCCAGTATTCATTAAGAACCACCAAGTTCATGCATTTTGAGATAGAATAAGGTCTGAGACCTCATTTTAAAGAGCTCGCAGCGGGGGCGCCTGGGTGGCTTAGTTGGTTAAGTGTCGGGTCATGATCTCACAGTTTGTGGGTTTGAGCCCTGCGTTGGGCTCTGTGCTAACGGTTCAGAGCCTGGAGTCTGCTTCGAATTCTGTGTCTCCCTCTCTCTGCCCCTCTCTCTCAAGAATAAACATTAAAAATTTAAAAAAAAGGTTACAGTGTAATTTTATGGAGGGTGTGGGTAGCTGAGTGGTAAGTGAAGCAGATGTTGAAACTGTATTTTAGAGGGACAGCGGTTTGTTTTTAAAATTTTTTAAACATGAGTGAGAGGGTGAGCATGAGGGGCAGTGAGAGAGGGAAAGAGAGAATCTTAATAAGCAGGCTCTTTGCTGTCAGTGAATAGCCTGATTTGGGGCTCAAACTCACAAACCGTGAGACCATGAACTGCGCCAAAATCAAGAGGTGGACCCGCCCAGGTGTCCTTAGAGAGCCAGCCTTTGTGACTGAGGGCAGGACGGAAGGACAGAGTGGGGGTGGTCTCGGTTGGCTCCACAGACTGCGGGGCTTTTGAACAACAGACACTGCTCACCATACTGGAGACTGGGAACTCCAAAGTCAAGGTGCTGGTGGATTTAGGGTCTGTTGAGCACCCATCTCCTTGTTCACAGACGGCTGCCTTCTTGCCGTGGCCTGACCCGGTGGAAGGGGTGAGTGAGGGAGCGCACTGAAGTCTCCTTTATAAAGGCACTGATCCTATTACCAAGGGCTCCACCCTTGTAATCACCGTCACCTAAACACCTGAGAGGCCCCACCCCTAACCTGCCCCCTGGGGGATTAAGTTTTCACATCAGGATTAGAGGGGGCAGGGGAGGGACAGGACAAAAACATTGGCTCTATAGCAGTATCTGGGCTGGTCGCTGACCAACGCGAGGCACTTTCACCCTTGGAACAAGAGCAAGCGCGCATCAGGGGCAGAGAGCAGCGTGAGCAGGACACCTCTGAAGGCGTGGCCTCTGGACAGGATGAGCTGTGGCTCATTTTACACAGAACCAGATGCGCGGACCTGAAGGAGCAGCTTGATGAAGTTTTTTAAAAATAATTTTCTTAATGTTTGTTTATTTTTGAGAGAGAGAGTGCAAGTAGGAGAGGGACAGAGAAAGAATTGGAAGCAGGCTCCAGGCTCTGAACGGTCAGCACAGAACCTGACATGGGGCTCGGACGCACAAACTGCGAGATCATGACCTAGGCCAAGGTTGGATGCTCAACCAGCTGAGTCACGCAGGTGCCCCAAATTTTGAGCACATACGTACCCATGTAATTACCACCCAGATCAAGATCTAGAACATCTCGAGTGCCAGACTACCCCCCATGCCTGTGCCAACCCAGAGCCTTCTCCCAGGGATGCACTGTTATGTCACCCCGCGTAGATCAGTGTGTCATTGGCCTTTACGCACAGGGAGGCACTCGGTCTATACCCTGTGGCTTGCTTTTTTTTCAAATGTTTATTTATTTTTAAGAGAAAGAGAACAGAACAAGAGTCGGGGAGGGGCAGAGAGTGAGGGAGACACAGAATCAAAGCAGGCTGCAGGCTCTGAGCTGTCAGGGCAGAGCCCCACGTGGGGCTTGAACCCATGAACCTCGAGATCCTGACCTGAGCCAAAGTTGGATGCTCAACCGACTGAGCCACCCAGGGGCCCCATCACATGATTTTGCCACAAGTCGTTTGTGTCTATTCCATGTTCATGAACATTTGGATAATTTTCAGTTGTGTATTATAAATGATGGAGCCATGCACTCACTTCTCTTCAAAAGACTCTGTGTGGTCAGAGCTAAAAGCAGTTGTTCTCAACCAGGGCTGATTTCGCCACTCCCCCAGGTGACATTTGGCAATATCTGATGACATTTTTTATTATCTCAACTGGGGGGATGGTAGCGTGCCAGTGGCATCTCCAGGGTAGAGACAAAGGGGTATTGCTAAATATTCTCCAGTGCACGGCCACTAACGAGAACTGTTGACCTTGACATGCCCAGAGACGCCAAAGAACTAGGCTTGAGTCCAATTTGGGAGTCCTTGAAATGCTGGGCTCAGGTTTATGTCCAGCAGATCTTGGGGAACCATAGATGGTTCTGGAATGGTGAGGTTCCCCTCAATGGGGGAGATTTCAGGACAGACGCCATCTGGCATGCAGCATCAGCTGACATCAGTCTGGAGGATGTTCCCTGACGTCCTGCCACCGACCGCCCGCCGCAGGGCGCCCTGCACGTCCCGGTTCCGCAGCGTGTAGATGGCGGGGTAGAGCAGCGGTGTGAGGTTGATGTAGATGAGCGACACCAGCTTGTCCTCCTCGAGGGAGCGGCTGCTCAGAGGTCTGGCGTACATGGCTGTGGCACAGCCGTAGTGGAGCACGGCCACGGTGAGATGCGACGCCACTGTGTTGAAGGCCTTGCGGCGGCCTGCGGCACCCCCAACCCCCAGGATGGCCACCAGCACTCTGGTGTAGGACAGCAGGATCAGCACCAGCGGCAGCACCAGCAGCAGCAGGCAGGCGGCCAGCAGGACCCACTCCTGCAGGTCGCGGTCCCCGCAGGCCAGCACCAGCACGGCTGGGAGGTCACAGAAGACGTGGTTGACTAAGCACCCCCGGCAGAAGGGCAGCTGGAAGATGGTCGCGGTGAGACCCAAGGCCAGGAGAGAGCCCCCCACACAGCAGGAGGCGAGGAGACCCCAGCAGAGCCCCGCAGTCATGAGCCAGGGGTAGTCGAGAGGGCGGCAGATGGCCAGGAAGCGGTCCAGTGCCATGGCGGCCAGCAGCAGGCACTCGGAGCCTCCCAGCGCCACAAAGAGTCCCATCTGGGCAGCGCAGGCAGAGCGGGCCACCGCCTGGCCCCCCAGGGGCAGCAGGAAGCCGGCGAGCATGCGTGGCGTCAGCACCAGCGTGTAGGCCACCTCCACGGCCGACAGCGCCCCCAGAAAGAAGTACATGGGAGTGTGCAGGGCGGGGTCCCTGATGGCCAGACCCAGGATGAGCAGGTTTCCGGCCAGCGTGGCCAGGTAGAGTGGCAGGAGGAGGGCGAAGAGCAGCAGCTGCAGCTCCTTGGGCCACCCGGAGAAGCCCAGGATCACGAACTCCTGCGGAGCCGTCCAGTTTGACCCAGGCCAGGGGTTCATGTGGGGACCTGAGGGAGGACAGGTGTGCAGGCAGGAGAGGAGGGTTGTGGTGACACACCTCTCCCAGAAACACACAGCCTTCACCTCTCCGAGCCTTGGCCCCCACCCCTCCTCCACACGGTACACAGGGTTTTCTCCCCAAGGCGGCATCTTCTGCCCCCTGAAAGTCCTCCAGGAATGCAGGTGTCTGCAGCCACCATCCCCTCTCTCTCTGACTTCTGTGGCCCGTGCTCTTCCAGGCACCCCCTGTCTTCTGCACACCTGTTACCTGCGCCCTGTGCCCGGCCTGAGCTCTCAGTCCCCATGCCCAGGAGTCAGGCATCCAATCCCAGCCTTTATCCAGAAAGGTAGGGGTTGGACACCTGAATGGACAATGGTCTTGAGGGTTCAGATTCCTGAAGGGACAAGCTCTTCCCTGACTGGCTAGTTCTGGGGGACAGAGACGCTGGCTCCTGAGACAAAGCCCCAGGGTGTGGGGCTGGAGGGGGCCTGGGTGTCCCGTCTGCCCCCTCGACTCTCCTGTCCAGGGGGGATGCTCCCCTCCTCCTGCTCTCTGCAGATAGACCACGCACCCTCCTGTCCTCACCTGCCCTGGCCATTGTCCTCGGTCTTATTTGTGTTTTCAAGGCAATCAATGACTCAGTCACAGGGGAAGATGTGCAGCTGCTCCGGGTGACAGGGGACAGCACCCTAGCCCAGGCCTATGCTGTGACCTTCAGCCCCAACCCACTCCGAGACCTACCCCCTTCTAGCTGAAGACCCTCCCCGCTTCCACCTGCACTGCCCACCAGTGCTGCCAATTCTACCTGTGCCAAATGAATGCGCCATTTCTCCAGGAAACTTCCAGGCCTTCTGTGGAGGCACCCTGCACCCTCCGGCCTGCTCTCTCCCGAATGATCACGGTAGACCATGGCTGGCCCTCCCGCCTCCCGCACTGCCAACCTGATGACCCTCCAATCTGCGGGTGATGATTCTTGGCCAATCTCTCCTCTCTCTGCCCCCCGGATCATGGGCGAAGTCCTCGGCACAGCCCGTGTGCCCCTTCGGCCCTTTCTGGGCTCAGCGTTATCTCTTGCTGCTGGATCTGTGGATTCAGGTGGGCTGCGCTGCTGACATTTCCTAGGCCAGACCGGCCTGTCCTTGCTTCCTGGGCCACCCAAGTCACCCACAGGGAGGCGCTGGATGGCTCCATCCGTACCAGGGGCTGAACTCACAGGCTGCGTCTGGGTGGGGACCCTGCTCCCCAACAACTTTGGGGCCATCTTCTCTTTCCACGTTTGTTACCATGGTGATGGCAGTAAACTCAGTCCCCTGGGATCTGAGATTTGAGTTGCGTTTGCTGTTCGTGGAACTACTGCAAGCAAGGGAGTTACCCAGTCCCCATTTCTCCCAAATGTGTGCGACCTCTGCATCCCTGTGATGGTCCGGGAGTTTCTGGGCCTGCAAAGGCCTCGCCTCCCGACAGACAGCCAGGTGCGCCCCGCCCTCTGCTGAATCCTCCCCGAAAGTGCTCCTCAGCACTTTCTGTCAGTGCTGCTGTCAACCTGAGATGGAGGACAGGCGCTCCATCATGCTCAGGGCCAGGGCCCCCAAATCTACCAGAGTCCTGTCCGTCCCCGCCCCGCCGCCCGACGTCCTGTCTTCCTCTTCATTCACTCAACTCAGAGACATACCCTTCTTCTCTCTTTCTCTCCAGACACCCAGATCCTTAAAACCGTATCCCTCTGAGGCCTCTGTGCGGCTCACCTTCCTTCCCCGAGGAGCCTCAGCTGCCAGGGGGAGGTGCTACCTCCAGGCCTCACAGTTACACCCGCACATCCGTGTCAAACCACCTGCTCGGGCCGAAGTGGATGCTCCTGTGCAAAGCCCACCAGCTTGAGAGCCGCCCTCCCATTTAACCAGTGCGTCCTCTCCTCCTGGGAGGCCGCTCGTGCATCGAGGGCATTTCTATGGGGCACCAGCCGCCCGCCCCGCACTGTGAGCCACGGGCTGTCCCTGACCGTCTACTGTGTGACAGTGTCCTACCTTTAGAGAGGAGAGAGCTGGGCCAGATGCTCTCTCAAGTTTCTCGAAGTCCTGATATCGTCTGCTTCTACCGAGCGCTCTGTGTGTGTGTGTGTGTGTGTGTGTGTGTGTGTGTGGTTATACTTTTATGCCCAAGTAAACTGTTTTCTAAAGATATTTTGATGTGGGGGCACCTGAGTGACTCAGCTGGAAGAGCGTCCAAGTCTTGGTTGCAGCTCAGGACACAATCTCACAGTTCATGAGTTTGAGTTCGGCATTGAATGGTGTGGAACCTGCTTGGGCTTCTCTTTCCCTCTCTCTCTACTCCTCCCTCGCTCTCAATCTCTGTCTCTCAAAATAAATAAACTTCAAAAAAATAAAAGATATTGATGTGGCAAGAGCCCAGAGAGAAGTTGGAAGGACATGGAGTTGATCTAGAATACTAGATCAGTAAGGGAGGCATTGCACCAGGCCTAACTGCTGGCATCAACTTACGGGTCTTCGAAGAGCCTCACACCAGTGTACATATCAGAACAGTTCTTGCTAGCCACGCCAGTGTGTGTGTGTGTGCGTGTAAGTGCCCATTTGCACACATGTGTGCAAGGCACAGTGGGGTGACTTCCGCCTCATCAACCAGCTCTGGGATGGCCTCAGATCACAGGGACGTGGGGGCCGAGCAAGGAGTTGTGGTCTCTCGTGCCGTCAGTGATGTTGCCCCAGCCCCACCTTCTCTGTGGGGTTCAGATTCCTCGTCTGTCCCCCTTGATGGTGGACACAGGTGCTGCGGCCCGGGATGTAATTTTGTAATCCTCCCCCCCCCCCCCCGCCACCGCCCCCGGGCAGGGCACAAACAGGGCCTCTGGGCTCACCCACACCTGCTCCGTCCCCGCTGTGTCACTGACCGGCAGCTTGGAGTTCTTATCCTGTGAAGCCCCAGCAGCCTCCTCAGCCCCACAGAACTATTGTGGTGACTAAGTGCCATGTCGCCCGGCACAAAGCACCCAGCGCAGCAGGCCCCGCATTCGGGAAGAGTTACGGAACAAATCGCCACTCTATCCCCTTGTCGTGTGCTTCCCACAGCCTGTGGGCCAGTCATCCTGCCCTGGCCGAAGGTCTCTGGATGGGAGTAAGATCTGGAGATCAGACAGCGAGTGGCAGAGAGGGAGGTGTGGGGACTGAGGCGGCGGACCTGTGTCACCTGGCCTGTCTGCCCTGATTCCAAGACCACCAAGGCCTTCAAGGGTCCAGCCTCTGTTTCTCTTCCCCAAGGGTCCCCACCCCCGCCAGAAGCTCTTCCTCCAAGGCCTTCTGGAAAGTCGTCCACGGACCAGAATCGCCTCCAACCACCCTTCATTGGCAACACCCTTCCAAATGCCAACGGGAGTTGGGGAGCAAGATCACAGCAGCGGCTGTGCTTGTCACAATTGCTGACGTGTGTCCAGCCCTCATGGCGATCTCTAAACGCCCTACGTGCACAGTACTCCTGAACATTCGTGAGACCGCTGTGATCATGCCATCATTATACTAATTTACAGACGGGGAGGCTGAGTTCCGGGGGAGTCATACCGCATCCCTTAGCCAGAGGTCCCCAGGTCTGTCTGATTTCACAGTCTCCACTCTAAAGTAGGGGGACAGCCCGCTCTCCTGCCTTGGCTGGCGGCCCTTCCCCACCCAGATGAGGAGAGAGTGGAAATGGGACTGGAGGAGAGAGAAGGAAGCAGATTCAGAGGTGCAGAAACGGAACGAGGCAAGTGACCAGGGACAGGCAGAGGTCGGCCTGCTGTAGGCAGTGGGAGGAAGAGCATCCCCTTCCCAGGTGGTTTTCTGGACTCTGGGCTGACAGAGACAGAGAGAAAACGATAGAAGGAGAGAAAAGAGAAAGAGACAGAGAAACACAGAGAGAGAGACAGAGGGGGGAGAGAGATGAGAGAAACAGATGGAGACACAGAGAAACAGGGTGAGTTGGAATCGATAGAGACAGAGAAACAGAGATGGAGAGACAGAGACAGAGAGACAGAGGACAGAGACAGACAGAGGAGGAGAATCTCCCACGTCCCCTGAGCCTTCTGGACCCGAGAACTTCCTCAAAGGGTTTCTTCTCTCCCACAAACCTGGGCTTTAGTTGGGGCTTTGCACTCCATCCCTGGTACCCACACCCCACCTTCATGGCATCGGTGGAGAAAAAGCCCAAAATTTGAAAATTCATTTAAAGACGACCTCCAGACTCGGGGCCCCTGGCCCCGAATCACAGCCTGAAATAAACCCTCAGCTCCTGGCTGGCCAGGCGCCTTGCTCACCCTGCTAACCTGGCGGTGACGCCTGGGCGGGAGGTCGTCGAATCTGGGCTGAGCAGGCGACGGCATCCTGGGTAGAAGTGCCAGTTCCGACCATCACGACGGGGAGCCCACAGGCCTTACGGGTGCCCCCCCCCAGCCCCCCACCTCCTGCACATGCCTTCCCCACAAGCCTCATGGCAGCCTGCTACCGTCTCCCACTCGTCCCTGACCTTGCACCTGCTCTGTATCAGAACGTCCCTCCCCACCTGGAGAGCTAGCTACTCACTCTGAGCCCAGCTCAAACAGCAGTTCCTCTGTGGATATCAAGTGCGGAGTGGCCGTGGGCTGCGGAGGGATTTCGCAGAGAATGGGGGGCAGACCTACTGCACCACATCCACCCCCTCCTCTGCCGTGACCTCCACCTCTGTTCCCAGGGACTTTCTCAGTGGGAAAAGAGTTAATAGGAAACGTAATAGGTTTCCCGGGGCCCACTTAAGGGTCTGGCTTCCTCCAAAGCCCCAGGGGCTCATTAGTGATCTTCTCCCTGCGGTGTGGTGCCTGAGGACCATGGTGGTCTCAGAAGGCTGGGGGCTGAGGGATGAGGAGGGTAAGACTTGGGAAATCGGAACTGGGGTGTCCTGGGAGAGTCTGAAACTTCTGGGCCAAGGGGACAGAGGCTGCCTCCCTGCAGGGATGGAGTTAAACTGGGATGGGGAGAGAAAGAATAGCCCAAAGTAACATGGCAGGCAGCTCACTGAAGAGAGGGGAGGAAAGTGCCAGCTCTCTCCACACTTCCTCAAAGCTCGCCATAAGGGTGGGGTGACTGGTTTAGTGGATGGGGGTGGGCATCTTCGCCGCCGCCACCACCACCACCACCACTGGAAAATACCCCAAGGTGCTGGGCAACAAAACCCAACAACACAGATGCCTTATGTTCTCATTGCCCGTTTGCAGAGAAACTTAACAGCACTGCAAAATATACGGTTTTGTATCCTACAAATCCTATCCCATTTAATGTTGACTTACACGTGCTTTCCATTTACTACATAGTCTTCTTACTATTTTAAGCATTAATTTTATTTTTTATTCATTTTAAATATATATATTTTGAGAGAGAGAGAGTGAGAGAGCAGGGCAGGGGCAGAGAGAGAGAGGAGGCAAGAAAGAGAAAATCCCCAGCAGGCTCTGCACTCTCAGCACAGAGCCCAATGGGGGAGCTTCATGTCACAAACTGTAAAATCATGACCTGAGCTGAAGTCAAGAGCTGGATGCTGAACCAACTGAGCCACCTAGGTGCCCCTAATTTTATTTTTTTAATAAAAATTTTTAATGTTTATTCACCCTTGGGAGACAGAGACAGAGCACGAGCAGGGGAGGGGCAGAGAGAAGGGGAGACACAGAATCTGAAGCAGGCTCCAGGTTCCGAGCTGTCAGCACAGAGCCCGATGTGGGGCTCGAACCCACAAACCGCAAGATCATGACCTGAGCTGAAGTCAGACGCTTAACTGACTGAGCCACCGAGGCGCCCCTTTTATCATTTTTTAAAAAATATGAAATACTTGTTTCAGATTTCAAAAGGTGTAAAAGAATAGCCTGTCCCAAGAACCCTGCCTCTAAGCTCAGCCTGAAGCAAGAGCTTTAAATTTTTTTTATATCTTTGAGAGACAGAGCGCAGGGTGTGAGCAGAGGAGGGTCAGAGAGAGAGACACAGACAGAATCTGACGCAGGCTCCAGGCTCTGAGCTGTCAGCACAGAGCCCAACATGGGGCTCAAACCCACAACCGTGAGATCATAACCTGAGCTCAAGTTGGACGCTTAGCCAACTGGGCCACCCTGGTGGCCCCTGAAGCAAGAGCTTTAAATATCAGGTCCTGGGGCACCTGTGTGGCTTAGTCGGTAAAGCGAACGGCTTCGGCTCAGGTCATAATCTCATGGTTCGTGGGTTTGAGGCCCGCGTCAGGGTCTGTGCTGATAGCTCAGAGCCTGGAGCCTGCTTCGGACTCTGTGTCTCCCTCTCTCTCTGACCCTCCCCTGCTCACGCTGTCTCTCTCTGTCTCTCAAAAATACATAAAAAACATTTAAAAAAAATCAGGCCCCTGTCTTCCCTTACAGAGACAGCCTAGGAATACACGCAATAGCATGCACCTGTGTGTGCCTTTGCTGCTTTGAAGTGACAAAATACTAGCAGTGTCCCAAACTATTATGTAGATATCCTCTTTCAGTGAGCAGTAGATCTTGGAAATCATTCAACATCAGTGTATTTTTAGTGTATTTAAAAAAATTTTTTTTGTGTGTTTTTTAAATTTATTTTTGAGAGACAGACACACCCTCTGGTGTGGGTACCACCATCACCCCCTAGGGCACAGGGAGGTGGAGTGATGTGCCCACGGCCGCAGCCCCCAGGGGGGAGGTAGCATGTGGACCTGGGCAGTGTATCCAACTATCTGCTGTGTGATCTCTGACCGTCCTGTACCACCTCGGTACAATGAACATGCTCCCCATCATGCCCACTGCATACATGCCATCGTGTATTTAACAAGTCCCTGTCAGATACCTGTTAACAAATACCTGTTGAAGGGTATTTGGATGGTTTCTGATCATTGGCAAAACATAAGCAAAACTGAAATAAATATCCTTGTCTACATCGTATGTGGCATGTGTGCAAATAATTAGGATCAACAGGTTTGCACATCTTAAATGGACTTAGCTGTTTGGCTGGTTATTGACATGTTCCTATCCTCGGGATTATAGCACCAAGTGCTTCCGTCTGGAATGTACAAAACCACCTGCTCCTCCACATCCTCACCAACAAGCTGCCGTCAGCTCATTTGTCACCGATTATGCAGAAGTGCGTGGTCTCCATATGATTTTCATTGGTTCTTCTCCATGAGTGAAACTGACCTTCTCTTCCTATTTTTAAATGACATTCATATTTTTGGCACTGTTCATTCATATTCGTTCCCATTTTTTTCTGTTTGCTGTGGCTCTTAGCTTCTTATTGGCTTATCATCAATAAGGATCTGACTTTGCCCTGCAGGAGGAATTGTACATCATTTTCCTGCTTTGCTGTGTCTTCCGATGCTGAGTTTTGCTTTTGATGAGTTTTGCTATGGAGAACGGTTTTATTTCAATATAGTCAGATTCATCAACATTTTCTTTTGTAGCATCTGGGTTGCACAGCACACTTGAAACACTTAAAACAGAAATTATTTCTCCACCTTTTCTTCTCTAGCATCTGTGGTTTGATTCTTTAATGATTAAGTGCCTAATTAATGCAAATTTACCCTGTAAGAAGTGGGGTATGAATCCAATGTCATTATTCCAAATGTTAGTCATCATTTAAAAAAAAATAAGCATTATATGGGGAACCTGGGTGGCTCAGTCGGTTGAGCATCTGACTCTTGGTCTTGGCTCAGGTCATGGTCTCTTGGTTCATGGGACCCAGCCCTGCATTGGGCTCCCCGCTGACAGCTTGGAGTCTGCTTGCAATTCTCTCTCCATCTCTGCCTCTCCCCTAGTCATGCTCTCCCTCTCTCTCTCAAAATAAATGAGTAAACATTTAAAAAAGCATTATAATAGACATATGATAGACTTACAGAAAACTACACAGAATAATGGTACAATCGAATTTTCAGAGTGAAAAAATAAAACATTGCCAGAATTCCAGAAATCCTCCTCACCTCCTACTGCACTGCTGTCCTCCTTCTTCCCTAAGGGAAAATGATATATTTTTTAGCACTTTATATTAGTTTTGCTTCTTTTTGAACCCTAAAGCACATATTCTTTTGTGTCTGGTGTCCAAGAAAAACGTAAAGACACATAATTAACCATCAGCGTGCTGTTTACTTGTGTACAGTGAAGACCAAACCGTGGACTGAGTCCTAAATAAGGGGGAAAAAAGGAGGAGGAGAACAAATGGTGGAGGGAGAGGAGGAGAATTTAAATTTTAAAAAGAGGAAAAGGAAAAAGCAAACACTGCAGAGAGTCTGGGAACAGTGAATCTTGTTTGAACTTCTGGGGGGGCTCACTGATGAGCCATGAACGAGCAAGGAGGTCAGATCAATCTGTCCTTACACAGGCTGATGAGTAGTATTGGGAGAAATGAATTTATTTGTTTGTAGACCCACCAGGAACTCTGAGAGATTAGCTATGGAGAATAAGTGATAAACTCGCTTTCTGTAATGTCTGATCTGTGATAAAAAAAAAATTACCTGTAATACATAGAAGCAGGAAAACATGACCCATAGTGAGGTGAAAAATCAATTGGAACAAATCCAGAAATGACACAGGTGACAGATTTAGTAGACAAGGGCACTCAGAGAGTTACTACAACTGTATTCCATATGTTCCAGAAGCTAGAAGATCAATCACGCCATGGAGAATCTAAAAAGGGTGACAGTCAAACTCCTGGAGGAGAAAACAGCCATGTCCAGATGAAAAATACACTAGGTGGGGTTAACAGTGTGAGACAATGCAGGAGAGATCAGTGAACTTGAAGACATTGCAGTGGAAACTGTCCAAAATTAAATACAGAGAGGGACAAAATGACTAAATAAAAATGGATCAGCAAGCTGTGGGACAGAATCAAGCCATGTAATAATTGTGTACTTAAAATCTGAAGGAGAGGAGGGGCCAAGAAAAATATTTGAAGAACTAATGATCCCCAAACTCCCAAATTTAATGAAAACCAAATCTACACAAGGAACCAAATCCTGGACACAAAGAACATGAAGCAAACAACGAGACAGCTGAAAATCAGTGACAAAAAGAAAATATAGAAAAATCTAAATTAAAAAAATGCATTCTATACAGAAGAATAAATATAGGAGTGATTGCCGACTTCTTTCGGCAAGCCTGAAGCCCCCAGCTTTAAAGGACTAAAAGGAAAAAAAAAAGGCTGTTTCCAGTGAAAATATCTTTCAAGAACGGAGACACTTAAAAATTTATGGATGTACAAAAGCTGAAAGAATTCATCAAGCAGAGAATCTTCTACAATGCATGGCTATCAATGTTGGCAAAAATATCTGCCGAGTAGAAACAGACTTTGTGTGACAAGCGAACAAAGCTTTTGAAAATCTATGGAATTTAGAGTCTGTGGTTATTAATTGCCGTATTTATCAGCAGGTACTTTGTGAAAGCTATTTCAGCCTATCACGAGTTATGAATCAGAAGCATCGACTGTGAGCTTCATTTGCTCTTCTGAACTTGGTCTTTGAAAATATTCTCGCCCGTAATTGTTTCTTGATATCCATGGGGGCTAACTCTTCAATCACTTCAAACTTGGCATTGGCTTCTCAAATGAATGAACATACTGAAGGGTATTTGTAAGAGCTGTCAACTCTCTGGGAGATGAGGAAAACCATTCAAAGTCACTTGCCTTGTTTTGAAATTGACTATTGATGTTGCTCTCAATGTCCTTGACCCTTCTTCTCACCAAAAGGCTAAGTGTATCAGAATATCTTTATCTTCTCTGTACACATTTCTTTTTTTCAGCTGTCTCCATCATGATTTAATGAACCTGCCATTTGGTGTGTGGCTCTCCTTGCTTGGCTAGAAAGTTAGTTTAGTTTCAGCCTCATTTTTACTGATTTTTATTTTTGTGAAGACATTCTGATGCGATGAGATCATCTCTTTTAAGCTTTCTCATGTTTCTGATGCCCTCCTGTGAACTGGGTCTAGCCTGGTGAGGTCAATGTTTATTGCACTCTCTAGCATAGCTCTAGTTTGTGATGGCAGACACAGTGCTTTACCATCTAAATCAATAACAAAATAATCTTTGCTCCACTGGGTCTTAGCAGTATTTGAAGTTCACTTTTCTTCTTTACATGGTCTCTGTCGCACCTGCTTGACTCTGCCCATGCAGCCATAGGGAAGTGGGTGGTTGAGGTCACGGTCCAGTAACACTTGGTTTATGGACACTGAAATTTGAACTTGGCATTGTTTTCAGGTGTCACATAATACATTTCTTTGGATTTTTCTCAACCACTTAAAAAGGGAAAGCCATTTTTATGTCAGGGGTGGTTCAACACCGTAGGGTCAGCTGGGTTGGTCAAATGCGCCATGGTTTGCCAACTGTTGGTAGAGAACATTAGAGTGCTGAGTTCTTTGTTAGAAAAAGACCCCAAATCAAATTCAGCTTCCCCCTCAAGAAACTAGAAAATATATGGTGGATTAAATACAACGTAAACACAAGAAAGGAAAAAATAAAGATCAGAGCAGACATCACCAAAATAGGAAAACTAGAACAATAGAGAAAATGAATAAAACCAAAATTTTCCTTTTTGCGAAGAGCAGTTAAGATTGATAAACCTCAGGGGACCTGGGTGGCTCAGTAAATGAAGTGTCCAACTCTTGATTTCAGCTCAGACCATGATCTCAACAGTGCGTGGGATCGAGCTCCACGTCGGGCTCTGTGGTGTCAGTGTAGAACGGATAAGCCACGCTTTCCTGTTTCTTTTCATGTCTCTCTCTTTTTATGTAAAACTGGATATTAAAAAAATTCTTAAATGCTTATTTATTTTTGAGCGAGAGAAGGTGGGGGCAGAGAGAGAGGGAGACACAGAATCCAAAACAGATTCCAGGCTCTGAGCTGTCAGCACAAAGCCCCAACGTGGGGCTCGACCAGAGATCATGACCAGAGCTGAAGACAGAGGCTTAATCGACTGAGCCACACAGATGCCCATAAAACTGGATATTTTAAATAACATAATGTGGCAATGAGATTCCCTTCCCCCGCCTCAGAGGTTTTGCTCTGTTGTGCTTTTTATTTGGTGATTTTCTTTTATTCTGTATTCTTTCTTGTGAGAAGCCTCTGCTTGGTTACCCCAGTTTCTGCAAATGGCAGGACAGCGCCCTAAAACAGTAAGTCTCCCAGGCTTTGCCAAGCGGCCCCTCATGTATTGCCCCCCCCACCCCCACCGCAGTCAAGAACTCCGCCCTTGCCCTTCCTGTTTGCTCAATCTCCAGACCAAGCAGATGGGAGAGATAAACGCTGTCCATGGTATTTCCGGGGCATGCGCAGAGCCGCCTAGAAAAGGGGCAGTGAGTCAGAGCTTCTCAGTCTCCCAATTCTCCTTTCAAGTTCTTGATCAGCCTCTTGTTTGCCTCAACTGATGTCATCTCCCCAGACAGCTACCATGTGACTGAAATGCCACCAACCGTTTTTGACAAATGCTCCGGAGATTGGGTTTTACTCCCACATGAGCTCTTAATCAGGGAAAATAAAGACAATTCCTGGGGATGGGGCGTTTTTGGGGAGCTGCCGTTTGTGGAGCCTGACAGTTCTCTGGGGATGGGGCTCTTGAGGAGCGTCGAGCCCAATCGGTCCCTCCAACGGCTGCTGGTGAGGCTGCTGCTGGTTTTCACTGCTGTGTTTCTGAGGATGCTGGTTTTCAAGGATTTGGCCATTTTTCTTGAAGAAAGTCTTCCCAGATGGTTGCAAGCCTTTGGTCACTTTCCAAAGTTCTGGAGAGGCGCCTGGGGGGCTCAGTCGGTTAAGCGTCCGGCTTCGGCTCAGGTCATGATCTCACAGTTCGTGGGTTCGAGCCCCGTGTCGGGCTCTGTGCTAACAACTAGCTCAGAGCCTGGAGCCGGAGCCTGCTTCAGATTCTGTATCTCCCTCTCTCTCTCTGTGACCCTCCCCTGTTCTCACTGTCTCTCTCTGTCTCTCAAAAATAAATAAAAAACATTAAAAAATTTTTTAGATTTTAAAAATAAAAAAACAAAGTTCTGGAAACATTTCCTGTGACAATTATTTGGTCAATGGTTTGCTGCTTTGATGGAATAGAGGATGTTCAGGTGTCCTTATTCTTCCATAATGTAGTGCTTGGCCCCTCAAATTTACTCCTGATTCAATAATAACTGGTGGGGGGGGGCGATGGAAACGCAATTTATTTTGCTTTTGCAAAAACATTGGCCAAAAAGATGTTTAAAGTTTCCGAATCCAGAGCGGACACAGATGAGAGGAAATCGGCTTTTTCTCACACACCGTTGGTGGGAGTGTAGCTTTCTGGAAAGAAGACCATGGTACTTGTCCTTATAAACTGGAGTTTCAAAAAAAAATTCATGTGTTCCTGGTGGAGCTGCTTGGCCCAGAGATTCCACCAGGTTGGAGAGGGAGCACCGGTGTCTCTGGCGTGAGAGGAAGAGGGTGGAGAGATCTCCCCAAACAGAGCCACGCCGTGCCACACAGGGCTGACCACACGAAGCCTCCACATGTGCAGGAACAGGCAGCGAGGGAGAGAGAAGGGGGGCCAAGCCTCCCTTCCTAGAGAGGTGGGGAGCTGCCAGGAGAGCTTTCTGACTGGGCAGGAAGGGAAACACAGGTGTCATGGCATGTGGACAGAGGGTCTGCGTCATAATTTTTGTGCCCCTTCGAGAACCAGACCATAGAGGGGATGTGAGCACCTTCAGCCAGTAGTTTGGTCCTGGGATCAACAGATGCTAAGCTAACGATGACAAAAGTTGGTTAGAACTGCCTCCCTTCTCATAGGCCCAAGCTCCACCCCCAGACCTACAGGGGCAGCCCAAGAGGATGGGATTTTGAGGGGGAGCAGTCACATCTCAGCAGGGACTCTCTCTGCATTTCACACCCACCCCCCACAGGACCTTACTTAGCCTGATTCTCTAGAGTGGCTCCGTGCCTGGGAGGGAACAAGATCAGTCTGCTTTACTCCTGAGCTGTGAATGTTCTCCGACTGGAGAGGCCTCCGTGGGCTCCCAGTTCTTCCCCATGCTTCCCAGAGCCCTGTTTGGGTACAGTGGGGGGCAGCAGCCATGCCCCTTCAGCCCCTAGCCCAGGCCATATCCCCCGCTAGGGGCTCTGAAATTCTCTAGAGGGCAGACTGACCTGGGCATATCACAGGGGTCTCCCTGACATAGTCTTGTCTGAAACTCTGTCTCCATCTCTGTCTTGGGGCTGGTCCATGGCGTCAGTGAGCAGGGGGTCCCCTCCTTTCTCCAAGACCCTCATCTCAGTTCCTGCTTTTCCCAGACCCATGGAACCTGGGGCAGATCCTGCAGAGGAAGAGCCCTTTGAGGGTCCTCCCTGTGTGGCTTCAGGGCCCCTCACCCTTCACTACCCGTCGAATTTGCAGAAATGGGTCTGGATGTCAAGGGGAGCTCTCAGCAGCATGAACTGGCTGTCTCAAGGAGTAACCCCCCAAAATTGTTGCTACGCAGAATGTTAGCTGTTCCCAGCATCCCTACATTCTGGCCTCCAAGCCTCCACCTTTGGGTCACAGGGAACCTGAGCCCGCTCCTACAAGAGGTCAGAATGGAAGTACTCAGAACCCAGGACTCTAAGGAGTGATGAACGCAGGCCTTGGGCAGCAGCCAGCCCAGAGACTCTGATATCATGGGAGAGTCTGGGTACCTCCCTCTCCTCACAGGAAGCCATTTCTTCACTTCTGAAGAAACCCCAAACCTGCTTCTCCTCTCTTTTGAGGGCTTACATGTATGTGTGCGTGTGTGCGTGCACGCACACACACACACACACACACACACACACATCTCTTGGTCAGCAAATTATGGCTGAGTTTTTCTACTTAATTAAGTCACCATTCCCACACTTGTCTTAGGAGGGTGATTCATTCTGCTAACACCTCAAGATTTTTGTACCTGTGTTTTTGAAAGATACTGAACCGAAATTGTTCCTTTCTCAGAATTTACTTTTCAGGGGTACCTGGGTGGCTCATTTGGTTAAGTATTTGACCTCGGCTCAAGTCATGACCTCACGGTTGGTGAATTTGAGCCTTGGATAGAGCTTGCTGCTGTCTGCACAGAGCCTGCTTCAGATCATCTGTGCCCCCTACCTCTGCCCTTCCCCTGCTCGTGCTCTCTCTCTCAAAAATAAACATTAAAATATTTTTTTTTAGGTTTTGCAACCAGGCTATTCTGGTTTTCTAACACACATCTTCTATTCTCTGGAGGAGTTCATGTAAGATTGTCATTAATATTTTTCTTTTTAAAAATTTTTAATGTTTATTTATTATGAGACAGAGAGAAACAGAGCATGAGTAGGGGAGGGGCAGAGAAAGAGGGAGACACAGAATCCAAAGCAGACTCCAGGCTCTGAGCTGTCAGCACAGAGCCCAATGTGGGGCTCAAACCCATGAACCGTGAGATCATAACCTGAGCCGGTCAGACGCTTAACCGACTGAGCCACCCAGGCACCCTTTGTCATTAATGTTTTTCTAAAGTGTTTAGAAGGATTTGCTAATGAGGTGAGCTGAGCCTGTAGATTTTTTGATAGGAAGATGTTAAGCCTTAGATTCCATTTTTTGTGTCCGTTTCAGTAAACTGTGTTTTTTAGAAAGTTGTTCATTTTATCCAGATTTTCAAACTCACTGGCATAGAATGTTCATACTATCTTCTATGGGCTCTGTAATGATGTCTCACTCTTTTCCATCCTAATGGCTGAGGTGGGGAGGGAGAAAAGAGATGGATTTCCAGGCAGTGGAACAGCCTGGGCAAAAACCCTAGAGAGCAGCTTAATCAGCAGCTGAACCCCACACCTCCGTCTGTTTGGAGATTTGATGCATATGCCCCCAAGGTATAGAGAGTCCCAATACCAGGTCCTGCTGATACTGGATAGGGATTGACGGGCAGAAGCAGCTCCAATTTGACTGGATGGTTCCATCAGCCTGGGGTCCCAGAGACAACCTGAAGGGCAACCTTAGTCATGCTGTGGCCTGAAAACAGGCCATAGCAACCATCCTGCAGGCTCCCCCTGCACCATTAGGGTGCCATCTCTTGCTGGCTGATATCTCCATCAGTTATGCTCACTTGGGTGCCTGGTGCAGTGGCTCCTCCACCAGCAGGACCACAGCGCTGTCTGAGAGCCCAAGTTATATTACCATCTGGCCCACCCATCTGGTCTTATGCCAAGTTTGCTCTATCAGCATGGTCCTGACCTCTCTGGCCTCCAGCTCAGACCCCTTCCCCTTTTCTTGATGCCCCCACATCCACCTGGCTCCACAATCTAGTAAAAGCAGATGTTATTGTGGGCCAGCTCCTCTGGGTTGGATCAAGCAGGGACCTGTCCAGATAATGGCTGGGACCCTCCATAGGCTGGAGCATAGCCGGCCATGCCCATGCTACCATGGGGCCCAGATCCACCCACGGACACCAGAACACGTTATCACTTTAAACTCAAAATGAAGCAGCGCCTGGGTGGCCCAGTCGGTTAATCGTCCAATTTCAGCTCACGTCATGATCTCATAGGTTGTGAGTTCAAGCCCTGCGTCAGGTTCTGTGCTGACAGCTCAGAGCCTGAAGCCTGTTTCGGATTCTGTGACTCCCTCTCTCTCTTCCTTCCCCCCTTTGCACTCCATCTCATCTCTCAAAAATGGATAAACATTGTAAGAAAATTTAAACTCAAAACTTAATTTAACAAACAGTGCTTCTTCACCTCTGAACGGAGGTAGGGGTCCCGCACTGGGAATGACTCCTTTCTTTTCACTGACCCTTCTATGTGATGTTATCTTCAATTTCAGCTTTAGGAAATAGGACTCTGGTCTTTTCGAACAGTCCGATGTGATTGCCACTTGGGCAATATTGAAGTGGGAGCTTGGGGCTGGAGCGTCAGGGAGGGGGGTCCCTCCAGATAGCACCCAGTGGATGCAATAACACATGTCTATTCTTGACAATAAAATGTTTTTGAGAACTAAACTCGAGGCACACTCTCTGGTACGCATCGTGCAACACGTTGGTGCTGCAGGAACTTGTAAAGTCAAGAAATGACTTTTACCAGCTGGGCATGGGGGGCTGGCCGTGAAAGGAAAGCAGCACAGCTGGCTGTAAGGCAGAACTTTATTTCTAAGCGGAGCTGGGGATGGGGTCTGGTAAGGGTACATGTCTGTCACCTGCCGGTGCTCTGGTGCCCACCCCCGGCCCTGACAGCTGATGCTGAGCCTGGGAAGGGACAAGAAGAAGTGGGTTTTGGGGCTGGGCTGTTTGAACTGAGGGATGCCCCAGGCCCCCTTTCCAGCAGGGCCCCCTTTCTGTGCAGCACCACTGCGGCCACCTCATAACCCAGGAAGACAGCCCGCGTGAGGATTTCGATTTGGGAACGCCCACGGCCCTCTGTCCCCTCCAGCTCGAGCACCTGGTGAAGGAGAACAGGTCGGCTCCAGAAAGGGGTTTGCTGGTGCTGGCTGGAAATGGAGCCCCTGCTCCTCTGTGCAGTGGCAGTTACTGGCAAGGCACTTAGTCCACGGGGTGGAAGGGAAGCTGTCCCTGTCCCACAGCAGGCTGGGCCCTTGTCCCTCCCTCCCTTTCCTGTCCACCTTTGGACCCTTAGGACCGAACCAGTCCAACCCCACCCCCATTTTGTCCCCTGTTTTTATCTCAGTCCCTGTCTCTATTCTGTCACACTTTCTCCTTATTCTTGCCCATCATCTGTCGTTGTATCTCCCTGTCTCTGTCCTTCAGGCCCCCTCCCTTTATCTGTTTCTCCCTTTCTCTGTGTCCCTCCCACTTCTTCTCTTGCTGTCTGCTCCGGCCCGCCTCTCTGTCCTCTTCCAGTCTCCCCGCCAACAAGAGGCGATTGCAACCTTGGAGCATGCTCTCCAGGCTGTCCTGGCTTTTGGCATTGGCATCCGCGATGGGAGCGGCGGTGGCACTGGGGACAGGGACGAGAAGGAGCAGCAGCAGCAGCAGGACCAGTGGGCACCACATGGCCAGGCAGGCAGGACGGCTGGCGAGGCGGTGAGGGCCGGGTGGTCAGAGCCCTTGCCCTTTACCCAGCACAGCCTCCCACTCCGCCCAACCCCTTCTCCTCCCCTTCTCTCCCTTTCCCCTCCCTCCCCCGAGGCCTGGCCCTCAAGCCCAAGCCTCAGTTTCTCCTGACCTGCCCACGGGCCTGCCTGTGTTCCCGCTGACCTCGTGTCCGCCCGCTGCCCGGTCAGTGGCCTCCAGTTCCCCAAGGACAGTTCTGGAAAGAGCGGGTCTGGAACTCCTACCCCTTCTCCAGCTGGAGCCGCGCCCCTCTGCCGACCATAGTGAGCCCTGAACCACGCCCCACTTCTGACCACGCCCCGGAGCACAGCCGCACCCCACTCACTGTGTCGCACACCCAATCCACAACGACCACGCCCCTAGAACATAGCCACGCCTCACCACTACGCACCAACCAATTGTCCGCACATTGTCACCCCGCTCAAGACACAACCACGCCCACCCCTTAACCACACCCCTAGAATCAAGGCAAACTTCCATCACTGGCCACGCCCTGATCACAACAGGCCACGCCCCAGGCCAGAGCCACACCTCTCACTGGTAGAGCAGGGCCTAGGCCTTCCAGTTTGTCAGCTTGGAGAGCCCTTCCCCCACTGTTGTCTGGAAGGTCTGTCCAGGCAGCATGCTGGGCACCCTCGGGGACCACTGTCCTGTGCCCGCTGTCCCCACGCTATAATTTTATTTTGTCCAAGTTTTCAGTTGAGTCAGGAGGGTGCATCTGGTTCCCGTTTCTTCACAACGCCTAATAATGGAAGATGACAAATCATTACCTTTTGAAGGACGGCCTCTTTATAAAAGCTTACAAAATTTTATCTTCAGTATTCTTACATTTCACTTTCATGAAATATGGATATTTCCATATCTTTCCTGTTTGGAGCACCAGATGTTCTTTTGAGGTCATTTTGGGTTTTTTTTTCCCTGAATATATGAAATTAAGTAGCCTCCCCCCCCCCCCCCCAATAGTTCCTCGTCTGCATTCTGGAGTTTCCTCCGCTTTGGAGACTCCTATGACCTTGCCCCAGCCTCCACGTTTGTACCCCTTTCCCCGCACACTTTATTCTTGCTGGGGCCTCCTGCACATAGTCCTTGCCACACGGTATCTCCTAGTTCATTAACCGACTCATCTGAACCACGGAATACTGTTCCTACTCACCATTTCACTTCTTTGCTGATTCCTGCCTCACATTACCAACACACTTGTTTCTTTGAGGATGTTTATTTAGCATAGGTATGTCAGTCTGTCTTTTTTTTAAATGTTATTTACTTTGAGAGTACATGTGAGCAGGGGAGCTGCAGACAGAGGGAGAGAGAAGCCCAAGCAGGCTCTGCACTGTCATCACAGAGCTTGATATGGGGCTCAATCCCATGCACCATGAGATCATGACCTGAGCCGAAGTCAAGAGACAGATAGATGCTTAACCGACTGAGTGGCCCAGGAGCTCCCAGTCTGCATTTTAGAGGCTGGAGTTCCAGATGTCTCTCTGCCCGAGCGCCTTTTCTGCCGGCAGCCCCTGCCATCTTGCCTGTAGGGAAAGCCAGTCACACTCCTGCTTCCTAAAGAGGGTTTCTGGAAATCACATCTGCCCCGAAGCTGGCAAAGCTGGTGCGGTCTGTCCCGCCTGTCCACCCGCCCCCGCCCCCCACCCCCCGCCGCCGACAACTATGGTGCCAGAGGATTCCCCTTCCTTATTTTTAAACTAAACTCCATCAAATTTCTTCTGTTGCCATGCAAGCTTAGCTGTGGGGGCTCCTGCCAGGCTGGGGGGCTGTCCAGTGGTACTGAGCACCTGCTTTCCTGTTCCACGGTCATCAGGTCAAGCGATGGTGTGGAGAAAAGAATGCGACTTGGAAGCTGTACTCTGCAGGTGCCAGGATATCTGTGCCCGTCTCTTCGCTGTCCCCAGAGGCCACCTGATCCTTCGCGGAGAGACCACAACCGTCTTCTCTTGGAAGACTGTTTTCTCCCCACACTCTGCTCACAAATCCACAACTCGATCAGTTCACCAAATGTGACAGGAGTTCAGGACTCACAGCAGTTTGATTTCTTTTATCGGAGAGGGGATTTACTTTTTTGTCATCATTACCACTGCGGCAACTGGGGGTTGAACTGCTTCATGGCCTTTGTAGAATTTAATTTGGGGAATTCCGTAACACCGTTATGCAATGGGCCACACATTTCCCTCATTAAAGGGCTTAGTTGGGCGTGACTGGGGATGGCGTAACGGGCAGTGGGTGAAGCTTCACCCTCAGGTATAAGTGAGTTCACATTAAGGCCTCTGGTATATTTAAGAGACTTTAGGGAAAAAATCTGAAAAGTTAACTGACCTCAAGTTGAGCAGTAGTAAATATGGGGTTTGCAGGGGGCAGCCCCCCGATGGAGGCAGGCTCTGGCTGGCATGGAAGGGGGCCATGGCCTTGCCTGACGACATGCTCGTGAAGCCTGACAGACTCGAGAGACCAGGCAGCTGACGTGGGGACTGCACCACCGAGCCCCAGCTCCTCGACACCTTAAGCAAGGCGTGCATCTGTTTACACAAGCTTGGCCTGGTGGGCTAAAGGGGAAATCCAATCACCTGCTCAACCAGCCCCCTCCCCTCCCCACACCACCAGCTCCTCCTTCTTATGATGCAAAGTTTGGGCTGTTTCTCTCACATGCACACATTTGCGCTGTTAACAACGGAGTATCTTACATTTGCTGAAAGGAAACCTTCTAAATACAATTTCCCGTAAGTGAAACCCACGGTTATAGGTATTTACTTCCAAGCAAGGTCACCTCTAGGACGACAAGGCAGAAGACGCGTCCCAATTTCAGAACATGAAAAACAACTTGAGAAAATAGGAAATGTTTACACACATTAGTTCTTTATTGGAAGAGGCAGTTCGGACCCATTTATATATGCAAAAGGGTAGGATGACAAAATATGTCATGGCTCTGTCACCTTTTCAAATATTTTACCTAAAATATACTTTATATTAAGCTTTAAGGTCACAGTGTAGGAAATCTCTGTAGTTGCCATTAAACTACTCTAAGGAACACTTCCTGCACAAAACTATGCAGGACTTTAAGATATATACATGCAGAAAAAGACACGTATCTTAAGTGCTCGGAACACTCAGATATGCAGCACCCAGATTTAGAACCAGTATTACCAGCACCAGATAAATACGGCTTTTCAGCCTTGCCCGAGGCTAACTGGCATCCTGATTTCTAACTGCATAGACAAGTTTTGTCTGTTTTTAGACTTTGCGTAGATGGAGTCATATAGTATGTTTGCTTCTGTGTCTGGATTCCGCTGTGCAAAACGGAGCTATTATTGCAAGTACTTCAGGGTCACTTGTTCCTAACGCTCTAGGCTTCTGCAGTGGAATGTACCACTGGGGTTCCTTCATTCCACTGCATGCATATGCCTTCAAAGAATTGTTTCTTGCAGTCTTAGGCCAAGAATATTCTAGTGTGTCCTTTGGTTGTCATAAATGCACGTATCTGTCAGGTTTGGGTTAAAAGAGTACATGCATGTTCAAGGTGCCGACTGTCCAAAACGGTCATACCAGTTGCCAATGCCTCCAGCAGGGCACACTTCTGCTGCTCACATCCTTGCCAAAATTTGATTCTTTTTCACGCTTTTCATTTTAACCATCCCAGTGGGTGGGTGGTAGTACCACATGGTGTTCTAAACATGCATTTTCCTGATTACTAATAACATGACGGTTCCTGTTTATCATCTGAATATTTTCCTAACTGGATGTCCCAATCTTTTTGCCCATTTTCTATTTTTTTCTTATCGATTTGTAAATGCCCCTTTTAAACTTTTTTTAAAGTTTATTTTGAGTGAGAGGGGCAGAGAGAGAAAAAATCCCAAGCAGTCCCATACTATCAGCCTACAGCCTTACGCAGGGCTGAGATTCACCAACCATGAGATCATGACCTGAGCCGAAATCGGGAGTTGGAGGCTCAACCAACTGAGCCACCCAGGCGCCCCTGTAAATGCTCTTTTTAAGTCAGAGGTCCAGGGCTGGAAACTATGGCCTGAAGGCTGAATCCAGACTGTTGCACGTGCTTTTGAATAAAGTATTATTGGGACACAGACATGTTCACAGAGACTGTCTAGCGCATGAAGCCCCACGTACTTATTATCTGGCCCCTTCCAAAACAGGTCACCAGCCCCCCCCCCCCCGTATGCTCAAGTCTGTCGTAGATTGTACACATGAGTTACAAGTATCTTCTCCCTCTGTTTCTTGCTTATTTGCTTTCTTAATGGGGTCCTTTTGATAAACAGAAGTTTCAAAAAAATTAATATATCCAAATTAGCCAATTCTATTTTATTTAAAAAAATTTTTTTCTGTTTAGTTATTTTTGAGACAGAGAGAGACAACGTGAGCAGGGGAGGGTCAGAGAGAGAGACACAGAATCCAAAGACAGTCTCCAGGCTCTGAGCTAGCTGTCAGCACAGAGCCCGATGTGGGGCTCGAACCCACGAACCGTGAGATCATGACCTGAGCTGAAATCGGACACTTAACTGACTGAGCCACCTAGGCGCCGCCCCTTCCGATTCTATTTTATAGTTTAGTGACTTTGGGATCTTTTAAAAAATTGTCTTTAAATGTTTATTTTTGAGAGAGAGAGAGAGAGAGAGAGAGAGAGCGAGCGAGCGCGAGCGCACAAGTGGGGGAAGAGCGGTGGGGGGTGGGGTGGGAGACAAAGAATCTGAAGAAGGCTCCAGGCTCTGAGCTGCCAAGACAGAGCTCAACGTGGGGCTTGAACTCACGAGCTGTGAGATTATGACCTGAGCTGAAGTCAGACGCTTAACCAACTGAGCCACCCAGGTGCCCCTAGTGACTTTGGAATTTTAAGAAAAAATTTTGCTTGCTCTAAGGTTACATACAGTCTAAGTTTTCTTCTTAAAGCTTTATTATTTTACATTTCATATTTAGATGTGCAATCCACCTCAACCCACATTTCTATTTTCTATTAAGTTATTAAATATAATTGCAATGCATTTATTAGAAAGAATCTCTCTCCCATTACACTGCATTATCATCTTCATCAAAAACCAAGTGACTGTATGGGGGTTTCTGGAACCTTTATTGTCCCAATGGTCAATTTGTTCATGTATATGCCAATACCACACAATTAAAATCTCTACAGCTTTATGACATGTCTTCCTTGATATCAGGCAATATAAGATCTCCTGTTCTATTCCAGAAGATAGCCTTGACTATTATTGGTCTTCTGAATTTTCATTTGAATTTTAGAATTTTTTGCTTTTGGTTAAAAATTTTACTAGGACTTTTAAGGTTGCACTGAATAGATGAATTAATTTGGGGAAAACTGAGATCTTTTTAAGACTATCCTGGAATCCATGAATTAGATATCTCTATCTCAAGTTTTGTCATTTTCTTTTTCCTGGATACAGTTTTTGAAAATATGGTGTTGGATAATTTTCCCTCTCGGCACTTGAGGATTTTTGATGCTATTGTTAAGTTTCTCATTTTCTAGGTTCACCGCTGGTATAGTAAAAAAAACTTTTTGCATAATGACCTTGTATGCAGGGACCTCGCTAAACTTACTCATTAATTCTAATGATCTGTGTTTCCTCAGAATTTTCTATGTATGTCATAAAAATATTGTCATCTGCAAATAAAAGTGTTACTTCTTCCTAAGTCTTAGACTCTTCGATTATTTTCCTTCCCTTACTCTCCTGGCTAGGTCCTTCTACAGAATACCGAATACAATTAGTGACAGAAGATCATCTTGTCTCTCTCTTTTTTTTTCATCTTGGGAGAAATCTGTCAATATTTCAGCACTAGGCATGCTGCTGGTTGGAGTTTTAGGTATTTTTCATCCAAGTAAGGAAGTTCCTTCCAAATCCACAGTTTATGAAGGACATAAACAGATGCTGACTTTACCACATGACTTTTCTGCCTTGTCTATCACGTCTTTCCATGTGACGTAGTCCTGGAATCAATTTTTGATTATTAAATGACCCCCCTTGTGTTCTTGGAGTAGTAAGACCCATCTGATCGCCGTTTTATCCTTTTGCCACAACCCATCTGTTTTGTTGGCCAGAACTGGGTCACGTGGCCACTATAAACAAGTTACTGGCGGTCAGAATAGAGTTCTCGTGCCTGGTTCAGGCGCATCAGGATTCACACTCTATCATGTGAAGAAACGGTGGACACCCAAACACTGCCAGTAAGGAACGAGGGGGGAAAAGACACTGGGTTATATCAACTAAAGCTGTCTGACAGCAACCTGTACTTGCTCCGAAATACTGGAAACAAGGGCAGTGCACAAAGGAATGGCATTGTATTCACATCAAATAATAGTAGAGATGAAATTTCTGAACTACAGGAGATCAGCAGACCGTTCACTCAAACTGATGGGTCAGCCCAGCAGAGCAACAGGGGCCTCGTGTGTATCTGTAGACCGCACAGTGCACAGACTCAACTCCGAATCATCTATGCAGAGTTTATGAAAATAGTGTTTTAAAATCTTTTCTGCTCATAGTTGAAAACATTTTAAAAACCACGGGCTTATAATTTATTGATGGGCATTCGTGAAAAACCCATTTTGTAAATACCTCAAAACAAATAGAGAAATTAGGTATTTAACTATCTGGTACCTATCAAATGTCTCACCAACAATACATAATCCCATGTTAGTACATTTTGCCACCTTGATAGTCAAATTACAATACGGCCTTTTCTCAAAAAATTCAAATCCAAATTTGCATAGAATTACTGAAAGAACATTTTAAAAACACGATAGAAACTGCCATATATATACTGTCCTCATAAACTCCTATGATTTTATACAATAGTCTATTCAGAGCTGACAGCTTCTGGTGTCTTCCCTATAAATGTGAATTTATATCAGAAATATGGCTTTTAATATAACAATTTCCAAGACAATAGATTTTGCCCACATTCATCACTTTGACAGATCTCGCCTTGGTGTGATTCCCTGATATGTAAATACAATTTGAATTCCAAAATAAATATTAAATATCTATCAAGTTTCACTCCTGCATAAATTATCTAGTGTCTGATGAGCTGTAGGGTCTTGCTTTGAAGGCTTTGTGTCTTCTTGCATCCTTAGGGATTCTTCTCTGTGAGAAACATCAGACGAGGAGGAATCCAATGCCTTAAGAATTGTCCCCATTCAGACACACGAACTCCCAGCCACCAATCTTGGACTCCCTACCGGGGCTCGTGATGCTCAGGGGGCTCTGGCTTCACAGGAAGTCGCCCACCGCCAGGACGTTCACGCTCCCTCGCCTGTGAATTCGCTGGTGGCTATTGAAGGCGGACCTGTGGTGGAATTTTTTCCCACACTCGTTACATTCGTAGGGCTTCTCTCCGGAATGAGTCCTGTAGTGCACGGTGAGGTAGGACTTCTGAGAAAAGACTTTGCCACATTCGTTACATTCGTAGGGCTTCTCTCCCGAATGGCTTCTATAGTGCACGGTGAGGTTTGACATCCGAGAGAAGACTTTGCCACATTTGCTGCATTCGTAGGGCTTCTCTCCCGAGTGGATGCGGTGGTGGATGGTGAGGTAAGACTTCTGGGAGAAGAACTTCCCACATTCGTAACACTCGTAGGGCTTCTCGCCGGTGTGCACTCTCTGATGTCTAAAGAGGGAGGAGTTATGGGAGAAGGTTTTCCCACATTCGCTACAACCATACGGTTTCTCTTCCGAATGACTTCTATAATGGATAGTGTAATAGGACAACTCCGAGAACAGTTTCCCGCATATGTTACATTCATAGGATTTCTCCCCTTTTGGAAGTGACTGGTGCCCGCTGAAGGCTGAACCGTCAAGGAAGATTTTCCCACATTCGTTACATTCGTAAGGTTTCTCTCCTAAAGGAGCCGGAGGGTGGTCGGTGAGATAGGAGAACTGAGAGAACTTTCCACATTCACTACATTCATGGGGTTTCTCATCTGTGTGCACCTTCCGATGTCTAATGAAGGCTGAATTTAAATTGAAGGTTTTGCCACATTCGTTACATTCATAGGGCTTCTCTTCTAAGTGACTTCTGTAATGGATGGTGAGGTACGACACCCGAGAGAAGAACTTGCCGCACTCGCTGCACTGATAGGGTTTCTCCCCCGTGTGTGTCCTCTGGTGGGTAATGAGGGTCGATTTCCGGTAGTAGGATTTCCCACAGTCATTACATTTGTAAAGCTTCTCTCCCGTATGCGTCCTCTGGTGGTCGCTGAGGGCAGACTTGCGGGAGAAGGACTTGCCGCATTCGTTACAGGGGTAGGGTCTCTCTCCTGAATGATTCCTCTGGTGCAGCGTCAGGTGGGTCTTTTGGCAGAAGGTCTTCCCACATTCGTTACATTCGTAGGGCTTCTCGCCTGAATGAGTCCTCAGGTGTTGGGTGAGATGCAGCTTCTGACAGAAGGTTTTCCCACACTCGTTGCATTTATAGGGCTTCTCCTCCAAGTGGGACCTCCGATGGACAGTGAGGGTTCCCTTCTGGCTGAAGGATTTCCCACAGACGTTACACGCATAAGGCTTCTCCCCCGTGTGGGCCCTCTGATGTATGATCAACTTTGACTTTTTACAGAAGGATTTCCCACACTCGCTGCACTCAAAGGGCTTCAGTTCCATCTGGGATCTCTGGTAAACGTTAAAATTCGACATCTGGATGAAGTCCGGTCCAGAGTCACTCCACTCATAGGGCTTCTCCCCCATGAACACTCTCTTAGGAGTAAGGAAAACAGCTTCGCTGTCTAAGGCTTCCATGCATTCACCGAATTCAAAGGGCTTCTCCAAAATATTAACGTTCTGAAGAATACTTGCAGCGTTTTGAGAATAGCCTTCCCCATTTTGGTTACACTCATAGGGTCTGTCTCCATGGTCCGTCTTCCCGCATTCGATACACTTGCTGGGTTTCTTTCTCGCATAGCTGCCATCACTGATGATTAATTCCGAGGTTGATTCTAAATTCTTCCCACATGAGAGACACGTGTGAGAAAGGATGCTTGAAGGAACAAGGCCTGTCTCCGCATCACGCTCTGTATCAAGTGCGTCCTCTCTCTCCTCATTCGGGGTTCTGCTGTTGGTAGAAACGGCTTGCCTTGAAAGTCCATCTCCATTTTCTGGGATTCCCTCCATCATGTGATCAGCTTTCCGGGCTTCTAGAAAGGAACAGAATTAAACAACCTTGTGAATCTGAACACAACAGGTACAGAACGGGCTGACTCTGGATGTACGGCCCATCTCCACAAATAAAATAATCCCAAGTGTACACTCATCCATTCCTCTTGGTTTGTCTGTCACAGACAAATGGTTTGTGTGACACAGACAGACACACTCACACACATACAGGGGTGGGGCAGGCACGGGGAAGAGACAAGAGTGGGACAAGACTTAGAACCTGAGACAAAAAGGAGAATAAATTCACACTGAACACAAGTACCTTTCTCATTTCACAAACTACGTTCAAAACTGTGGTAGAAAAGGGGAAATAAACCCAAGAAATGATGAGCAGAGGCCCACGTCACTGAAAGCTCTAGATTAAGGCAGGCCCGGGGAGGGGGGGGGGCTTGGTGGGGGATGGGAATCTTGAGCACATTGATCTCGTGGCAGAAGAGTAACTGCTGCACGAATATTCAAAGAGAACATTCATGCACGGACTGTGCTGGGCAGTAAGAGGTCTGGGATTCTGCTTCACACTGAGATGACCGTGGTGAGGTCCTCACCAGCCCAGACCCTTCCAAAGTCTTTTCCTTTTTTCTCTGTACATAAATCCCAATAATCACTCTAAATTCCCATCTTCTCATCTTTTAAAGACAGTCCCCCAACCAGGGCTCCGACTCCCCAGCCTGGTTCACCTTCACCGGGAAGGAGCGTTCCAGGCACCTAACCGTCCAAAAGCAATGCAAGATGGACCAGACGGCAGGGGAGCCGGCTGCTCAGATCGGCTCTCCGAAGTGCTCTGATGGGCTCACGAAGCCTCACTGCACTTATTTGCACAACAGAGCGTGGTGGCTAAAAGCACAGACGTGAGGCTGCCTCGATTCAAATTTGCCACCAACACGCTACTGGCTGCGACCTGAGGAAGGTACTTAACTGTGACGTGGCTTCGCATGCTGAAATGTGCCCACATCACTGGGCTGGGAAAGGACCAACTCAGTGCACACAAATCACTCAGAATTGCATAGGATATGAAACAAATGCTCATCAATTTTCTTGCAACTGGCTGACCTCAATTTCCTAAAACCAGCCATGCCCCTGACATAAGACTAAACAAATCCTGAAAACAAACAAGTTGTCTACATACAGGTTTCGTTTGGTACAGAACCTTCAATGTCAGGTTTCTAAAGCTGTTCCACAGTCGTAACTTCTATTTCTAGGAATCTTACATGTTTTGGAGCCTCTGAGCTGTTACCTTCAGCTGCTCTCAGCCACAATCAGTCCAACGCCCGTGAGTTCTGTGCTCACAACTCTACACCATCCCTGGGCCCCCAAATCCCAAGTACCACAGAAAACACAGAGAATTTATCATTCGCCAGTAAGATTTCTCACTACGTGGACTCACAAATATACTCAAACTAGCAATCTGCTCATCTTCCAAAAATGCCTTCTGCTCTAGGGAGCCAGGCCACGCCTACTTATTCCCAACCACCAGCCTGTGCGCATGCCCTTGATCACTCCACGTGGCTGCCAGCGCTGGCTACATTCAAACCTATCTATGCTTCAGGGAAAGCTTTAAAATATTTATCAGATCTTGGGGCACTTGGGTGGCTCAGTCAGTTAAATGTCTGACTTCAGCTCAAGTTACATTTCACAGTTCATGGGTTCAAGCCCCACATCTGGATCTGCGTGGACAGCTTGGAGCCTGGTTGGATTCTCTCTCTCCCTCTCCCCGACCTGTGCTTAATCTCTCAAAATAAATAAACTTAAAAAAAAAAAAAAAAGCATAAAGCCAAAAAGTCAAAATGGCTGCAGTAATGCTTTCATGAAGCTCAATTTTCTTTTAGGTTTTATTTATTTATTTATTTATCTATTTATTTATTTATTTTGAGAGAGAGAGACCATGCAAGCAGGGGAGGGTCAGAGAGAAAGGGAGACAGAACCAGAAGCAGGCTCCAGGCTCTGAGCTGTTGGCACAGAGCCTGATGTGGGGCTCGAACCCACGAACTGTGAGATCATGACCTGAGCTAAAGTCGGATGCTTAGCTGACTAAGCCACCCAGGCGCCCCAGATTTTATTTTTAAGTGATCTCTATAGCCAACATGGGGCTCAAACACACAGCCCTGAGATCAAGAGTTGTGCACTCCTCCGAATGAGCCAGCCAGGTGCCCCAGAGCTCAATTTTAAAGTAACCTTTTCTCTGTCTTCCCCTCCTCTCTCCTCAGCCCGTTTCAGGAGCCTGTCAGCCTCTGAATACTAGCGCTGCTGGCGGCACGCACAATTCCTGCCGAGACCTGCTAGATCCTGTACTTCCCCATAAAACTGCCAGGCCCCTCCTCCTGGAGGCGTGGCGTGTCAAAGGCCACCTGGGCTGCAGCCTCCTTCCGCTGGCCACACAATGAAGCTGCTGCTCCTCTTCACCCCAAACTCTGTTTTCCTGTTGTATTTTGGCTGCGAAGCACAGAGGTCCGTTTTCTACGATTCAGGGTCTGTACTCAGCACCGCCCAACGCAGCGCAGGCGTACCTCGGCCGGGCAGCTCAGGTTGGGGACGGGTTTTGATGGCTGAGTGCACAGAGGAAGGATCAAAATGGGCAGAAAACTGGACCAGGGCATTTCTCAGCAAGGAAGAAAAGACAAAAAGAAGGGGCCTGAGTGTCTCGAGTTAATTTTTCTCTTAGACTTCCGAACGCCGGCAAACAAAGGAATTCTGTGCTACTTGGGAGGGCATGTTAATGGGGACGCAGGGGTGGGAGGAAGGCACCGGATCCCCAAAAGTGCAAATCAGGTACAAAATCAGGAAAGCGGCCTGCATGGGCGCCTGGGGCGCTGAAGGCTCAGAGCTGACTTCGTGACTGCCAGGGGTCTGGGGCCGCCGGTAAAACCATAACGTGTGCTCCTGACTCACCTGGATGACTCTGACATGGCAGTTCCCCTTCGGCTACCCACGGCTCCTCTCCCTGCTCTAGCTTGAGGATCACTTTGGGTTTGGTGCTGTCATATCCTGTGAAGGAGAAACGGAGGCACGCTTGGGCCAGCTGTACGCCTTTCAGGTCTCTGAGTCCAAGATGCTGCATCAGAGGCTGCATGAGCGAGTGCCCGGCTTTGTGCCTTAGCAGAGTCTGGAGGTTCGATGGAGGAGTAAACAGACAAATACCCCACCAGGTCCCAAGGGAGTTCAATGGTCCTATCGTTTATTTCTTTAAACTTGGGGGGAAAATCATTAAACTGGCCGCCCCCCTTCCCCCACTGCATCCCCAAAGTGGTGACTGGACAGTCGGCTCCCCTCACCCACGGAGACGAGGTGGCTGTAGTTCTCCAGCATCACGTCCCGGTAGGTGGTCTTCTCCTCGGGCTCCAGCTGCTGCCACTCCTCCTGGGTGAAGTCCACGGCCACGTCCCTGAATGACACTGGCCCCTGTAATGGCACCGGGATGGGAACTGGTAACATGGAGGAGATGTGCGGGCACAGAGCCTACTGAGCTTGCTGGTAAAGTGAACTAGGAACGCTGAACACCTGCTTTTGTGTCACGGATTGTGGAATGAAAACAAACCGTACCGGAAACACACTGCCTTTGGGTCCTTTTTTAAAAGTGTTTATTTATTTTTGAGAGGGGAGAGGGAGAGGGGGAGGGGCAGAGAGAGAGGAAGAGGGAGACACAGAATCCGAAGCAGGCTTCTGGCCCTGAGCTGTCAGCACAGCGCCTGACGCGGGGCTCAAACCTATGGACTGTGAGATTGTGACCTGAGCCAAAGCTTATATAAGCCGGATACTTAACCAACTGAGCCACCCGGATGCCTCTGCCTTGGGTCCTTTAACTGCCCCCTAAAAACCAAACCCCCAAACCAGAAAACCAGTGGAGCTCCCGTTCTGCCAGTGAGCTGAGCTTCGGGGGACCTGAGGTGAGTGAGGCACCCGCCAGGGAAACACCACGCAAACAGATGTGCATCTGATTCCTCAACCTTCTCTCCACCCCTCTTTACAGGGTGCACACAGGGCCCACCTCCTCCTTCCTGCCGGGCATGCCTCCTGCTTCAGCTCTTTCACCTTGGACTTCTGCTCCCACAGTGGCTACCTGGGGCCCCTGCGTGGCTACGTATTCTACTTCCTCCACGTGTTGGTGCCAACGGCGCATCTCAAATCCCCAACTCCCGCAGCAGAAACTGCTGGGTCGGTGACAAACGCCCGAGACGTCAGGGTGGAGGCATGGACGCAGCTGGGTACTGCTCCAGGTTCAGGGGCAAAGTAGATGCGGGATGGAAAAGACCAATGGCAGAAAACAGGCAGCATCAGTACTGAAGAGGTGGGCGGGGGGAAGAGCAGCGCAGAGAGACCCAGAAGGCCCTTTCTCAAGGACCGCTTTTCTCTTTTTAACGTTCATTTGTTTATTTTGGGAGAGAGTGCAAGCAGGGGAGGCACCGAGAGAGAAAATCCCAGGCAGGCTTCACACTGTCAGCACAGAGCCAAAAAGGGGGCTTGAACTCACGACCTGTGAAGTCACGAACCGAGACGAGATCAAGCATCAGACACTTAACGGACTGAGCCACCTGGGCTCAAGGACAGCTTTGTGCCAGTAAGAGTGGATTCAAATTCAGGAGAGAAAGCCAAATGCACACAATTAGTTTCTGGCCTTAAACACAGAACCAAATCCTCTAAAAAGTCCAATTCAAAGCAATATCAAAACAGAGACTGTTACCTAGAACGGGAGTCTGCGAGGACACTCTGGAAATGTACGGATGTGAGTCGAGGAAGAGAGGGGAACTGAGAGCCACAGGGCACATGCCGGGCACAGCAAGAGGGGACAGGGGACTCTAACGGAGCCCTTGAGGCTCGCCAGGCCCATCGGGAGGGCCTGGGGTCCCCTTTTGGCAGTGGAAGGGAAGGGAAAGCAACCCCAGGCCTGCCCGAGCAGCCCGAGGGGCACCCGGGTGTCAGTGCACACAGCGGCCGGACGCAGCTAGGCTGGTAAGAACTCTGGCTGTGGGCACTGCGGCCACACACTCGGCACAGTGCGCCACACTTCAGGCCTCCGCGATTGGGGTGGCCATACGCTCGCCGTCTGCGCCAAAAACTTTGGGTAAATGTTAAGCCAGAAGGACCCAGAACCCAAGGTGGTCTCAGGCAAACCAGGACATACAGCTGCTCTGTCCGTGTTGGATGCGATATTTTCTTCAAGGCCGGGCTCAGAGAAGCACTCCCTCAGAAAAGCAACTGGAGTGAATTCACCCTGTCGGATTCTGTGTCCCCCCCACCGCTGACCCTCCTCCATCATGCTCTGTCTCTCTCTCTCTCTCTTTCAAAAATGAATAAAATTAAAAAAAAATTTTTTTAAATGGCATTACCAGGGGTACCTGGGTGGCTCAGTCAGCTAAGTATCCAACTCTTGATCTTGGCTTGGGTCATGACCTCACAATTTGTGAGTTCGAGCCCCCTGGCCTGTGAGTTTAAGCCCTGCATCGGGCTCCGTGCTGACAGTGTGAAGCCTGCTTGGGATTCTCTCTCTGCCCTTCCAGCTCTCTCTCTTTCAAAATTAATTAATTAAAAAACTAGAATTACCATATGATCCAGCAATTCTACTTTTGAGTGTATGCTTCAAAGAACTGGAAGTAGGGTCTTCAAAGAGCTCTTGATACACTCATGTTCACAGCAGCATTATTTACAATCGTGAAAACATACAAGTGACCCAAGTGTCCATCGAGAGATGAAAAGATAAGCAAAATGTGGTCCATACGTACAATGGAGTCACATTCAGCCTTGAAAAGGAAGGAAATCCGGGCGCCTGCTCCAACATGGATGAACTCTGAGGGCATTATTTTTGCTCAGTGAAAACAAACCAGTTACAAAAAGACAAACTGTGTGATTCCACTTAGATGAGTGATCACACTCATGGAGACAGAAAGGAGGATGGCCGCAGGGGCAGGGGGGAGGGAGTTAGTATTTGATGCAGAACAGAGTTTCAGTTTTGCAAGATGAGAAGTGTCCTGGGGATGGGTGGTGGTGACGGCTGCCTAACAACGTGAATGCACCTAATGCCACTAAACTGAGTATTTTAAAATGGTTAAAACAGTACATTTCGTGTCATGTGTAATTTACCACAATAAAAAAAATTGGAAAAATAAAAAGTGAAGTGATATTCTACCTAAACACACAACCATAATCCACTGACTTCTAGAGCTCCACAGCCTTCCCCTCCATAAGGGAAGGCACGAAATGGGGTCATTAGTTGACTTTATTCACGTTAGCTATTAGTGATTTTCCTCTCAAAAACTGAAATAATAAATGAAAAAAATAAAGGATTCTCAACTAGTTGGGGTAAACAGAGTAAGTGAAAGATAAGCATCGGGGTGCTTGGGTGGCTCAGTTGGTTCAGTGTCTGATTTCGGCTCAAGTCATGATCTAATGGCTTATGGGTTCGAGCCCCACGTCGGGCTCTGTGCTGACAGTTCAGAGCTGGGAGCCTGCTTCTGATTCTGTGTCTCCCTCTCTCTCTGCCCCTCCCCCATTCGTGCTCTGTTTCTGTCTCATTAATAAAAATAAACATTAAAAAAATTAAAGAGAAAAGCATCAAGGTGAGCCGCTCAACAATAATAGGATTGACTTCATAAAGGAAACTACTTACAATTTTTCTGATTTATATTTTTTAATAAATTAAGCAGGATACAGCTTCCATAAGAGGAGAATATTCTCCTAAAAACAGCCCTCAAAAAATGCTTAGAAATTAAAGACCAAATTGTTGAATTTTTTAAACTCCCCAAGGAACAGGCTTAAATAACAAATGGGACACAGAACACACAATCTAGGGAATCTCTCAGATAACTAGAAATTGAAATGATGAGATAAAGATTGAGGTATGAAAGCCAGATCTGATGGATTTGATGTTTTCAGAATGAACAAGAAGGACAGAAAAAAAAACCCCTCAGCCAAAAAACAATACCTGAGCTGAAGACTCGCACATGCCTTCGCATCAAAAGGGGCCGTCCAGTTTGCAGACAAGCTGCCGGGGGGGGGGGGGGGGGGGGATACAGATCTAGAAATCCCCTGGGACAAAACGCCCAAAACTGAAAAATCAAGGGGGAAAACCCGTAAGAGTTACATGGGCAGGAGAACCCCTAACAATCCCTGGGACCTGCCATGCCCCCTCGCACCTGAGAAGAACCCATGGAGAACTCTGCCCACCGCTTGCGAGGGAAAAAGGATCTTGAACCCAGAACCGTACACGAAGCCACGCTGTCACTAAGGCCTGCGGATGTTGTGAAGATGCTTGCTTGAAGGGGAGCACGGCAATTGATTTATCAAAGGGAACACGCTCCTCTGCTCACAAGACCCTCCAGCCCAGCCCAAGGGGGCTGGCCCAGAGGAATGGGGCACCGGAGCCCCACCATGGGAGCCAAGAGGGTATCCAGAGCCACAGCCACGAGCAGCTGGAGCAACTGTAACAGTAAACTCGTGCTTCACGGGAGAAGTGCTCGGCAAACGTGCCCCGTCACCCTGCTACTTACAAAGTCTGCACCCACAAGGGGCTCTTACCACCCATCAGATGCCAGGGCCAAGACTGCCCAAGCCTGCAGAGCGGTGACTGCCGCCCAAAGCCGAGGGGGCTGTGAACCGCCATGGAAAGTAAGAACGCTCTGGGGATTAGACCGATCGATCAATAAATACAATGGATGAAATTACACGGTATCTATTCTACCAACACAAACACCCATGAGATATCAGCAAACAGAATCCCTCACCAGACTGAAACGATAACATAAAATCTAAGTGGAACTTGCTCCAAATATACAGACCCATCTAATCTTTGGAAATCCACTAACACCTCCACTCCTCTGACAATATTCACACTACGTACATGATTGAAAAAATCCTCAGGAAAATAGGAATGGACACTTCGCTAGCACAGAGATGCATACAGGCACACAATCTTGAAGCCTAATACGCAAAATATGTGTGACACGCACATACACGTACACATCTCAATCACACACAAACACATGTGTGCTTTTTAAGTTAACACAGATGCGGACACGCACACACGTGTGTATTTATAAAGCCCTCTCAGTTCTAAAGTCAAGGTATTGCTTAATGGGCAAACACTCGACTCATTCCCAATAAGATCAGGAATGAGGCAAAGCGCTCACTATTTCTAAGAGAAAAACAATTAGAGGCACAAGAATCAACAGAGAAAGAGTAAAACTACTTCTATTTGCAGGTGAAATACTACACCTAGAAAACTCAGAGAGTCAAAAACAAAACCAACTCATTGAAAGAATTCTGTTGGATGACAAGATATAAAATCAATACACAGAAAGCAATAGCCCCCAGGGCGCCTGGCTGGCTCCATGGAAGGAGCGTGAGACTCTTGATCTCCAGGTGGTGAGTTCGAGTTCTAGGTTGGGTGTAGGGATTATTTAAATAAACTTAAAAAAACAAAACAAAAAAAGAAAATCATTAAACAAAAAAACAAAACAAAACAGGGGTGCTGGGTGGCTCAGTCAGTTCGTTTTCAGCTCAGGTCATGATCTTGTGGTTTGTTGTTTTGGAGCCCTGCATCAGGCTCTATACTGTCAGCACAGAGCCCACTTTAGATCTTCTGTCCACCTCCCCCTGAACCCTCCCCACCTCCACCTGCACTCTCTCAAAACTAAACAAACATTAAAAAAAAGAAGAAGAAAACGTTTTGCCTTGAACTAGGCAAGCTGGCACTGAAGTTGATATGGGAGGAAAAAATCAAGAACAACTAGCAAAATCTCCTAACAGATGCAGGTTAGGGGGCCTAACGCTACCAAATTTAAAATACAACCTTTAACCATGACCAGTGAAGAAATTGAATCCGTTATCAAAAATCTCCTAACAAGTAAGAGCTCGGGGCCAGATGGCTTCCCTGGGGAATTCTACCAGACATTTAACGCAGAGTTAATACCCATTCTTCTCAAGCTATTTTCTCAAAAAATAGAAATAGAAGCAAAACTTCTGGACTCATTTTACAAAGCCAGCATCACTTTGATTCCCAAACCGGACAGAGACCCAGCAAAAAAGGAGAACTACAGGCCAATATCCTTCATGAATACCGATGCAAAAATACTCAAGATACTAGCAAATCAAATTCAACAGCATATAAAAAGAATTATCCATCATGATCAAGTGTGAATCCCACTTGATCCCTAGGTTACAGAGCCAGTTCAATATTCACAAATCAATCAATGTGATACATCATGTTAACAAAAGAAAAGAACCACATGATCCTGTCAATAGATGTAGAAAAAGCATTTGACAAAATACAACATCCTTTCTTAATAAAAACCCTCGAGAGAGTTGGGATAGAAGGAACTTGCTTAAACATCATAAAAGCCATTTATGAAATGCCCACAGCTAATGTTATCCTCAATGAGGAAAAACTGAGAGTCTTCCCCCTGAGATCAGGACCATGACAAGGATGTCCACTCTCACTAATGTTGTTTAACACAGTGTTGGAAGCCCTAGCATCAGCAATCAGACAACAGAAGGAAATAAAAGGCATCAGAATTGGCAAAGATGAAGTCAATCTTTCACTTTTCTCAGATGATATGATACTCTACGTGGAAAACCTGACTGGCTCCACCAGAAGCCTACTAGAACTATCCATGAATTCAGCAAAGTTGCAGGGTACAAAAATCAATGTACAGAAATCAGTTGCATTTTTACACACCAATAATGAAGTGACAGAAAGAGAAATAAAAAAACTGATCTCATTCACTGTGGGGAGCTGCCAGAAGAACAAAGACCAGCCGCCTGCGGGCAGGGCAGTGTCGGCCCCTCCAGCGCTGTGCTAAAACTTCAGTTTGGTACCCTAGCCTTTATCACTTAACCCTGTTTCTTAGCAACCGACCTACTCAGCTGCCTCCCCCCCCACCCCCCATCCCCCGCCTTCTGCCCTTTATAAGATGTGTGTGTTCTCTCAATAAACAAGGCTTGATCAGAGACTTTGTCTTGCCTCCATTCTCTGTGCTCCCTGCCCTACCCCATTCTCACCCCCTCCCTCAGGACCTGCGTTGACCAACCTGCCGGACAGGTCAATTCACAATTGTACAAAAAACCATGAAATACCTAGGAATAAACCTAACCAAAGATGTAAAAAATCTGTATGATAAAAACTTTAGAAAACTTATGAAAGAAATTGAAGAAGGCACAAAGAAATGGAAAAACATTGCATGCTCATGGATCAGAAGAAAAAACATTGTGAAAATGTCATTACTACTGAAAGCAATCTACACATTCAATGCAATCCCCATCAAAGTTGCACCAGCATTCTTCTCAAAGCTAGAACAAACTATCCTCAAATTCATATGAAGCCACAAAAGACCCCAAATAGCCAAAGTCATATTGAAGAAGAAAACCAAAACGGGAGGCATCACAATCCCAGACTTTAGCCTCTACTGCAAAGCTGTCATCATCAAGACAGTATGGTATTGGCACAAAAACAGACACACAGACCAATGGAATAGAGAGCCCAGAACTTGACCCACAAATGTATGGCCAATTAATCTTTGACAAAGCAGGAAAGAGTATCCAATGGAAAAAAGACAGCCTCTTTAACAGGTAGTACTGGGAGAGTTGGACAGCAACATGCAGAAGAAGGAAACTAGACCACTTTCTTACACCATTCACAAAAATAAACTCAAAATGGATGAAGGACCTGAATGTGAGACAGGAAACCATCAAAACCCTACAGGAGAAAGCAGGAAACAGCCTCCATGGCCTCAATTGCAACAATTTCTTACTTGACACATCCCCAAAGGCAAGGGAATCAAGAAGAAAAATGAACTACTGCAACCTCACCAAGATAAAAAGCTGTATTACAAAGAAAACAATCAATAAAACTAATAGGCAACTGATGGAATGGGAAAAGATGGTTGCAAATG
>NC_043707.1:34088224-34093412 GCF_006229205.1 Suricata suricatta | reverse complement strand
GCACCAAGGTCTCCCGGGGCAGCAGGCCTTCAGCTCAGAGAAGCGACAAGCAGAAGCCACATGTCGCAAGGACGTTAACGGGCGTTAATAGCAAAGCTATCCCCAGTTACGTGAACTTTAACAAGGACAGTTTTCTCAAGGCTTAGGAAATCTTTCAAACCCACAAATAACAAAACTGGCCCCTTCTCACAGTCAACACAGATCATGTAATGGACAGTGTTCTTTCTTTCCTTTAACTATCAGACACATAAGTTACATTTGTAGTTTTAGGGGCGCCTGGGAGGCCCCGTCAGTTAAGCACCCGACTTCGGCTCAGGTCATGATCTCGCAGTTCATGGGTTCGAGCCCCTCGTTGGGCTCTGTGCTGACCACATGGAGCCTGGGGCCTACTTTGAATTCTCTCTCTCTCTCTGCCCCTCCCCTGTTCAAGGTCTGTCTGTCTCTCTCTCTCAAAAATAAACATTAAAAAAAATTTTTTTTACATATTTGTAGTTCTACCTCCCACAGCCCAGAAATACCCTGCCATCTACACACATGAACTTGAGAAAAACTCTGGGTGCCAATCTGATGTCCTAACAACTGTATTTGACACAACGAGGTCTTTTATTTATTTCTACATTCCCACTGTAAAATCTGGATCCATACAAACTTCCTAAAATGCACTGCAAAAACAAGTAAGAGAACATATACAGACATAGGAAAACTCACCTGGGACTCATTCATTGTCTACTGCTCTTGGAAAAGCGTACAGACTGCTAACGGTGGACCTAGGGAAGGAGAACCAAATAACAGATAATCCGGTCTGCCCAGGAAGGAACATTCTGCATGGTCACCGCCAAAGCAAAGCTCATAAAATGACATCCTGTGAACACTCAGAAGGGGCTAAATATGTGATAAACGAGAAACAGAGTATAACTGTTAACTCCCACATATCAGGAGGTGTTTGTTTTTAAGTTTCTTTTAATGTTTGTTTATTTTTGAGAGATGGAGCATGAGCAGGAGAGGGGCAAAGAGAGAGGGAGATACAGAATCCAGAGCAGGCTCCAGGCTCCGACCTGTCAGCACAGAGCCTGACACAGGGCTTGAACTCGCGGACCAGAGATCATGACCTGAGCTGAAGTTGGACTCTTAACCGATGGAGCCACTCAGGCGCCCCACAGGAGATGTTGAGAAGCCTTACCCTACTTGGTTAACATATTCACAACTTTCCAAATAATTTGCCTTTATTAAATTAACGTGGCCCTCCAAAAATATCTCCTTTTACATCGTTTACAAATTTTCTTACTGTTTCTCCAAAATTGCTTAAAATCAAAGTATTTACAGGGACAGAGAATATCAGCTCTCCAAAACGGGATCGATGTACATCAAGGCACGATTTTGTTTGTAAATGATCTCACATAACTCAGTTATCACCGCACCTAAGCATCTTTTATTAAGAAAACTTTAACAGAGTGGACACACAGCCCAGGAGTTGAGTCCCGTCCATAATCCCACCCACAGACCTGGTCACCCTGGACGAGCCACCTCCCATCTCAGTCCCAACCTCCTCGGTCACCCCAGCGGCGGCGGCGGCATCAGCAGCCCCTCGCAGACTTGTCCCGCATCGCACTGTCGTATCCCACAGGGCAGAGCCCAGCGTGGTCAGCACACACTTAGAGCGGAAAGCACAGGTGCTCAGGGACTTTTAGAGAAGCGCTTGGAAGCTGGAGAGAGCGAGAGGGGGAGCACGGGATATTGGCAAGGAGAAAGGAGCGGACACAGAAAGTCTGCAACCCACGCGGGGACCCTCTGAGCCCCCAGGAAACCTGGACCCCATGAGTCCGCGGGAGCGCCCATCCCTCCCTGGCCACCCAATCGAGTCCTCCGCCTGCGGCGCGATCCGCACAATCCACAACTGCCTGGAGACCCGAAAGCCCAGGACCTACCTCGCAGGGACCCGCCGAGCTGCCCCGAGGCTCCCGAGGGCTGCGGGGAGGGCGCTGCTGCTCCTGCACCTCCCGGGGCCGCCGCTCCCCGAGGCTGGCTCTGGGCCTCCGGGACACGCTCACTTCCGGTCGATGACTCTCCCGGGGCCAGAAACGGCCTCTCGGGGTCTCGCCGTCACGCGGGTGCAGACCGGCCCAGATCGGGCCCCGCCGCTTTGCTCTGCCGCCGCCGCAGTCCGGCTCCGCCGGCCCCGCCCGCGGGCTCCGGGACTCGTGCTCCGGGGTCTCCGCTCGGCCCGCACAGCCCCGCACCCACTGGGTGCCGCCCGGACGTACGGCCTGCAACCCCGCAGGCCCGGGTTCCTCGCCCGCCAGAGGCCGAAGCCTGGGAACCACGGCTAGCAGTGACCCAGGCACGGACAGGAAGCGGGAGCGGAGCGGCGGCACTGCGCGTGCGCGAACACGCAGGCCGGCGAGTTGCACATGCGCAGCACAATGCCGGCGGTTCGCCCGCGGAAGCCCACCTCAGGAGCGGGACCGCTACCTGGACTCTATTTCCCATAAGTCTAAGCGCCCACACGTTAGGAACATCTCGAAAGACTCCACCCCCATCTAATGCTTTAGAGGCTAGGCGTGGAAGAGATTTACTGTCCGAACTTGCGACCCAATTTCCCATTTCTCTATGCTCCTGTTAGGGATCATGGGGAGGCGTCGCCTCGAGTAGCGGGCTGTGTTTACACCCTGGTAGCCTGGTCCTTTGCTCACCAAAATGTGTGCTTTCGTGTTGACACTGAGATTCTCCACGAACACGGGGGTGGGGGGACACGGAAAGGGTGTACCATATGCACTTCACTGAAACACTAGAAGTTTCACTGAACCGGAATCGCCTGCGTGGCTCAGTGAAGCGTCCGGCTTCGGCTCAGGTCATAATCTCAGGGTTTCTGGATTCAAGCCCCGCAAAAGCTAGCTCAGAGCCTGGAGCCTGCTTCAGATTCTGTGTCTCCCTCTCTCTCTCTGACCCTCCCCTTCTCGCACTGTCTCTCTGGCTCACAAAAATAAATAAAAGACATTTTAAAAAATACGAAAATAGAAATTTCACTGAAACGCTGGAATACAATACCCATCCATGACATAAAGGAAAATTATCGATGGACACACTGTTTCTCCAAAAGAGTAAAGGTAGTAGGAATTGTAGCTTGTCCACATTGCACAACTAATGCTCAAAGACCACAAAACAATCAGAAAATACACACAAACCGAAAAAAGATACCTGATATCGTACTGGTGAAAGTGAAGTCGTTTTATCTCAGGTTAAAATGTCATTTTCCAAAAATGGGGCCATAAACACTATGATTTAACACTTTTTTGGTGGGGGGGGATTATGTAACCGTGTTCCTGGCCAGTTGTTTCATAATTCTTTCAGAGTTCATCCTAAATTCATCTGGAAATCTGGGTGCCCCTCTGTGCTAGTTGTCTCTGTTCAAAGGATAAACTTCTCACATTTCTCCAAAAACTAGGCAGTTACATCTCAAAGTAAGGTGCCTAAAGCCCATGATTACCCCTCCCCATGTGACAGAGAGGGACACTATCTTCTAGACTTTTCCATTTCAAAGAGATGGCTCCCAGGGTGGTAATGCTGAAAAGATATATAGTTTCTAAAGAGATTTAGATACATACGCAACCAACAGAGGATTTATGTTTTCTCAAGGTATAGCTCTTTCACAAGGTAGTAAGAAGTACTGATTCATGCAAATGAATGGGTACATAACCTATTCCTGATTTCCCTAGCTGAGCTGTTGCATCAAACTAATCCCGCACAAAATGTGTGCTTCTCCCGAAGCTTCTCTGGACTCTGGCTACGTAGCCAGGAAAAGTCTTGCCTAGCTCTTGGTATTGAGTGTGGCCTGTACCTTAATTCTCACCAACTGGATGCTGGAATTCGAGCAAGGTGACCCCACCTCCTCTGGGCCTGACCCCCGAGGACCTTTAGGCGCATTTCTTCCATGTTCTTCTCCATTTTCACCAGGTCAAGGATGGAAGCTGTGCTGAGCACCTTGGTGAAGACAAGCAGAGCGCCCGTGTGCCTGGCCGGGCTTCTGACTCTTGACTCCCCTACACGCGCTGAGCGGCTCAGCTGAAGGCTGGGATGCCACCTGCGTCTCTCCCCTCTGCTCCTCTGCCTGGGAACCCTGGCTGCCGTGGGCCCCCCGACACCCACCTCTGTCCCTGCACCTCAGAGACACGCTGGCGTCCCCCAGACCCCCTGCCCTGTACCTGGTCGTGGATACTCTGGACAGCGAACAGGACCCTCTCAGGGCTCACACCTCTCCCCAAATGGCCCAAAGCTGCCATTTCATAGATTTTCCCCTTCTACTGAAGTTGGGAGGGCAAACCTGGCCCCTATCTGGCCCCTGTCTGGGCTGGACATGTCAGAGTGCCGCCTTTTAATGTGGCTCATGAAGATGCTGTCATTTATTAGTGCTGACAACGTAACTCTTTCTCTTTTGCGGTGGGTACACCTGGGGGGCTCAGTTGGTTAAGAGTCCAACTCTTGATTTTGGCTCAGGTCATGACCTCACAGTTCACGAGATGGAGTCTGGCGTGGGGCTCTATGCTGACAGTGTGGAGCCTACTTGGGATTTTTACCCTCTCCCTGTCTGCCCACCCACACACAAATTCATTCTCTCTCTCTCTCTCTCTCTCTCTCTCTCTCTCTCTCTCTCTCCCTCTCAAGGTAAACATTAAAAAGAAATGTGTTCATTTTTTCTCTTTTTGTACTTGTATAAATCAGAAATTTTCCCCCAATTCATCATCGATCTTCCTAACTTAATATTTTACTTTCATTTTCTATCACATGGACATTATTTTTTGTGTTCAAATCCTTCAGGCTCGGTCTACTTCCGGACTGGCATTTGGTTTCTTCTGCTTCAGAGCTACTGATAGTAAGATGTCTTCAGGATATGCCAAAATCGGGCATCCCGCCTCGAACGTCAAAGCCCCATGGCCAGTTCAAAGACATCAGCCTATCAGACTACAAAGGAAAATATGTTGTGTTCTTCTTCTACCCTCTTGACTTCAACTTTGTCCGTCCCGTGGAGATCACTGCTTGCAGTGACAGAGCACAATTTAAGAAACTCAACTGCAAAGTGGGGCTCCTGTGGATTCCCATTTCTGTCACCTGGCCTGGATCAACACACCCAAGAAACCAGGAGGACTGGGACCCATGAACATTCCCTTAGTATGAGACCCCAGGCGCACCATTG
>NC_043707.1:34086152-34088124 GCF_006229205.1 Suricata suricatta | reverse complement strand
AGTGAGCACTGGGCCACATTAGGGCCAGGCTGCATTGGGTGGCCAGGAAGACAAAATCTCTTTTGTACTATTGTCATGCTTAAAACACAAGACTGTAGGTCCAGCGCAGATGTGAGATGGGACAGGACAGGCCTTTCCTGCAGAGGGGCTGGGGAGGCCAGCCCTTCTTCCTCTGAGCAGATTGGCCTGTGCTGTGCCATGGAGCCAGCTGACGTGTCCAGTAGCGGGGCATCGCTTTTGATCTTTGTTGTTTCCATTAAACTTGAACTCTGAAAATAAAAAAACAACAACAAATCGTTCAGGCTCTCTTCACACTTCTTGTGTTAACATCGTACTGAAAGAAGCTTTTCCCAACCTTCCTTTTCTAAGTAGTGACTGTGTTTGGTCCTGTTTGGGTTCTTTTCTCTGTAATGCATTGATTATTTTAAGATAACAAGCACTCATCTTCAAGATTTGTAAATCATTCTTTTATTTTTTATTTATTTTTTATTTTTAAGAGAGAGGGAGACACAGAATCTGAAACAGGCTCCAGGCTCTGAGCTAGCTGTCAGCACACAGCCTGACGCAGGGCTCGAACCCAGGAACCATGAGATCATGACCTGAGCTGAAGCCGGACGCTTAACTGACTGAGCCACCTAGGCGCCACTGTAAATCATCTTCAAAGGCTTTCAAGCATTTTTTTCCCTAAACTAACACATTCACCGTGGCCAGGAAATGTGAGAAGCTAAGAAGAAAGCTCAACGTTCTCATCTGTACGAAAGAACTCATTCTTCTCTGGAAGCACTAATGCCTTGCTTTAATGAAAAGGTCACCAGAAGTGACAGGAAAATCTGAAAGTGACTGTTAAATCTGAATTCCCTTTCATTCAAATACTGGTTGGTTTCCTTTACAGGGAAAGCGTAATGAAGTAGCACCAACGGGTGGAGTTAACAGCACAAGTGCACGTGCTTCAGATCCTCTTTGCCCCTCCCCAACCCCTCACTCAAAATAAATAAGGTGTTTTTTTTTTTTTTTTAAAAAAGAACCCTTTTGTCCTGCCCTGGGTGGCATGTCCCACAGTGAGATTTCCACATCTGAATGGGCATCAAGAAATAAGTCAGGGGCACCTGATGCCTCAGTCAGTGAAGTGACTGACTCCTGATTTTGGCTCCAGTCATGATCTCACGGTTCATGAGTTTGAACCCAACATCTAGCTCTGTACTGATGGTGCAGAGTCTGCTTGGGAATCTCTGTCTGCCCCTCTCCCTCTGCCCCTTCACAGCTCTCTCTCTTTTAAAATAAAGAAATAAACTTTAAAAATTAAAATAATAAATAAGTGAGTTAAATTGGGCCTTACCCCAGTTCTGTTGAGCTAGAACCACTGAGGCTGGGTCCCGGTATCTGTATCTCACTTACTTTCTCCATGTGATCCTCATGCGGGTAGAATGGGATTCGCACTCATGGCATGGAGCTATCAGTTTCCTCCTACCGATATTTCTGCAGGGTCCCCACAGCCACTGTATTATTAGACTGCCTCCACGGGAAGAAGAGACAGAAGAGAGGGGACACTTTGCTTTTCCCCCATCTGAGCTGTTCCGTGCACCTTTGGGCAATGTGCCCACAGCATATCTTAGGGTGGCCTCTGCCTAACTGTGGCACATCTGGGCGAGGTGGCGGGGGAGAAAGGACTATGCAAACTGTCCTGAAGAATCCCCCTCTTCCAAGTAATCTGGACTTTCTTGGCAGAGAAGAGACCTTTCCACGGGGACAGAGTATCTGCCTTCTGATACTGGAAGGCTCTCGGGGAGGGAGAGTGGCCTTCTGTTTGCTGATGGAGGCAAGCAACCAGGGGTGATGGCTGAAAGCCACATGAACCAGATTGAAGTGCAAATGGGCTTCCTAGCAGTTGACCTTCTCTAGGCATGAGTCACGTGTCCTTCACACAGCAGTGCCTTTTCCACCAGTGGGGACCCCTGGGAGGGCCTGGACCCAA
>NC_043707.1:34084526-34086052 GCF_006229205.1 Suricata suricatta | reverse complement strand
TCTCTCCACACCCTTGCCAGCATCTATAGTCTTTTGATTTGTTCATTTTAGCGACTCTGACCGGTGTAAACTGCAGTTCGTTTTCAATTAAGATTCTTGGTCGTTGGTGACCCTGCTTCCAAAACTTTCTTACTCTGGCAAAGTACAGGCCCAACTATCTGCATTATTGCCAGGGTTCTAGGTGATTCTGCTGTGGGAGTAATGCAAGTGGGAGAGAATGTTGCTTTAGACTCAGTGCTCACCTTGGTCCTTTTGTGCTCCTTACAGTCTGAACTAAGAACCGTCCTACAAACATCACCAACACATCAACATCATGGACTGCCAGACCAGACACCTAACTTCCTGTTAGATCCCTGGATCCTGATGTTTAACCATAACACTTAGTCCTGAGTTTGGTCAGTGCTCTATGGCCTGAGTACCTATACCCTGCCCCTTCCCAAATTCACATGTTGAGGTCCTAACCCAGAAGGTGATGGTGTTAGGAGGTGGAACCTTTGGGAGATGATGAGGTCATGGGCGGGGGCCTCCTGAATGAGCTTAGTGCCCTGATTAAAGAGACCCCAGTGAGCTCGCTCTCCGTTTAAACCACGTGAGGGCACAGCGAGCAGGTGGCAGCCTGCGGCCCCGAACACAGCCTGGCCTCCTGCTCTCAGCCTTCCAGTCCCCCAGCTGTGCAAAAGAAATGTCTACTGTCCCTAAGCCCGTGGCACTTTGTTCTAGGCCCCTGAACAGACTAAGTAAGGGAGCTTGTGCACATGATTCAAACCAAATCTTTCCTTAATCCTCTGCTCAAATCTGTGACTCTGGGTCAATCACAATAAGCCATGTTGAAACAGGTATTTCTTCACCTTCACTCATTCTGACAGTCTTCCTTGACCACAGCCCTGAGGGGAGATATGTAACCAAACACGATGGGAGACTGATCCAGAAGCGTCAGTTGAGGTGAAGAACGCCTGTGTGGTCTGGCCATGAGCAAGTTGCTCACAAGCGAATTTGGATGAAGACCTTGCAAGTCACGATTTGTCCTTTATTACTGGGCAGGTGGACTGTTTCCATCACATTGCATCCTGTTAGACATTTACTGTGTTGTATGTGAATCCCTGTAGTTGATCTGTCTCAGAGACGACAGGCCAGCAATGAATTAAGAAGACAAAGTCAAAACACAATATATGTAAACATTGGAAACTTTCCTTTTTCACAAGATAAATCAACATCCATGAAAGCTGTCATCCGGGCCCAATTGCTCAGGATGTAGTTATTCCAGCCGAGTCCGTGCCTTTGTGACAGACTGCTCTTCCTGAGGTCTGGCAGCCACATGTCTCCCCCATCAAAACTATGCTTGAAAAAATAAAAAAGGGGGAGTTATACCCCAACTCACCTAGGAATTTAATTAGCCATATACTTTTTATAAAAAATTTTTTAACTCTAGATTCACAGGGACACTCTGCGGCTGATCGATTCTGGCATCCAAGTACCAAAGAAAACTTTGCATATGTTAAATGGAAGGATCCACATACTGGCACTTG
>NC_043707.1:34080853-34084426 GCF_006229205.1 Suricata suricatta | reverse complement strand
CCATAGACTGAAAGGGGGGGGGAGGGTGGGAGGGGGGTGATGGTCATGGTGGGGGGCACTTGTGGGGAGAAGCACTGGGTGTTATATGGAAACCAATTTGACAATAAACTATTATAAAAATATATATATAATAAAAAAAAGAAAATGAACTGCAGTTTAGAATGAAGGATTAGAGATAAAAATGGATTTATAAATTCGCCTAAACTCTGAGGACAACTGACTGGCCATGTGAATAATCTTTTCTACCTGCAGAGGTGCCTCCTTGCAATCAGACATCCTCTTTTTCTCTCAATTCCAGAGCCCAGGGGAGATACAGGCTTTCAGCTGGAAGTCCATCCAGACGCTTACAACAGGCATGAGGAAGGAAGATAATCTGCAAGAACCTAGGACCTTCTAGAATGAGCCGAATAGAGTTCTTACTCCTACGTCTAGGAGTCCACAGAAAAACAACAAGAAACCGGAGTTTTGTTCAGGGTCCATCCCTTCCTAGGGCATCACCAAATATTTCAGCTTGTTTCATGTGAATCTCCTCTGAGGGAGAAGCTGGGACACAGATTAGGAGGAAGTACCTCATAAACGTAAAATTAGAGTGAAAAAATTGGCTAACTATGTTAGCCTAACACACGCCATAAGTTTCACTGGTTTATTTTGAAAGTTTTGCCCTTAGAATGATTCTATTTATTTTAATATTTTATATTTATGTATTTATTTTAAGTTGTTCTGAAATATTCGTATTGAACAAAACATGCAGTTCCTCCAAAGTACTGTGACGAGATTAAGGTGTTACATACACGTAAATATAGTTTTGTTTACATTTTCAAGATGGTGTTATATTTATACAGCAATTATAGTATTATATCTATTTATATATCAATTATACTCATAAGCAGACGGGTAGCTCCCTGAAGGTCTTGAGTTCTCGTAACTGTACGTTTTTCATTGACATTTAGTCTTCATTATTCAGGTGTGACAATCCGGGTGTACTTTTTTAACTGCCTTAATAAAACATGTGTATGTTATTTTAGATGAGTAAAGAGGAGGCCACAGTGCGTCTCTTGGGGAAACATAATAAAGATAAACATTCTTGTTGCCATCATGATGTTTGTAGTCTTCCCAAGTCTGTCTTACCTGTGCGCTGTCAAATGATCATGTTGTTTCATGGGGTTGTGATCGTTCAGCCAAATTTCATAACTCTGAAAAAGAATCTGAGTTATTTTCCACGTCTAGAAAAGCAAGAGAAGACAAGGCAAATTCTAAGCTAGTGTCCTAGAGCAGGACAAGGGGAAGACACTGAGGGAGGGAACGGGGAAGAAAACGGTGCTGCAGGGACCTTGGGGACAATCTGAAACTCACGACGAAGGCAAGGTGACACAGCAAGATGTGCATTCCCGGAGGGGGTCCATGGCAAGCACACCCACAGGTGCCAGGGAACACATGCAGTGTCCCTTATTTTAATCATAGTGGAAGTCCTTTTCCCAACCTCCAATTCCAGTTCTCTGCGGTAGAAGCAAAATCTAGAGTGTGTAATCACAAAGGAACAACTGAGGAGAAATGAAGGTTTTGCAGAACTTTCAGAGAAGCACAAGAAGGTAGGATGAGCTAAAGCTGTCCAATAAGACAGGCATGGAGAAGAAAGAGCTAATGACATGAATCCTGAAGACTGTAGGAAACCATCTTGAAAAATGGCAGCACCAGAGAATGCTGGGACTGTCCAAAACCCCAAGGTGCAGTGTCCTCAGGGTGTACCATCCTCCTGGCACATCGGTGGGTAACACCAGTCAGGAAGCTCACCTGAGTCTTGGTGGCCAGAGTTTCTGTAGGGGTTTGATTATGCAAGTGTGATTCAGTCTATTACTGGCCACTGAACGCAATCTCCAGCCCCTTTCCTTCCCCCAGAGACTGGGTGGATATCATGAGGTTCAAAGTGCCAACCCTGCTGTTCTTCCTGGCATGTCTGGCCCCTGTCCTGAGTCACCTTGTTAGCATGAACTCAATTTTGCTCCAACGGGCCCACCATGAGTAACAGACACTCCAAGCATTCAGGAAATTCCAAACATTTAGAGGCTCTCTCCCAGCAACCGGGAACAGGGACCAGATAAATTCTTTATACAACACATTGGCCATGGCCAGGGGTCTGGCAGAACTCAGGTGGTCAGGGAAGGTACACATTTTAGGACAGATCTATCACAGGAGGTAGTGGAGACATTGGAGAAATCAGGATCGAAATAATGGGGTCCTCAGAGGGATTGGGGATACCTTAGGACACATGAGAACTTTAGGAAATAAACACAGCTCTCTATCTAGGAGCAGCTCGTCACAGTGAGCAACGGAGTAAAGAGAGGCCCCAGACAAAATGTGTGTGGTGGGGTGCAGTGCCGGTAACGGAGATCAGCTAATGGGCATGGAGCAATTTCAGAAAGTGAAACCACCACGGCCAGAAGAGCCACAGGGACATCAGCATCGCGTTACAGCTGTTCTAGGTGAGGGACAGCATTCAGACGGGGACGCAGTGGACAGACTGAGAGCAGCAGAGAGACGAGACTCCGCAGCCGTGGAAACAAAGAGGAGAAACAGTCTGACAGGAACAGCTTAGAAATAGATACAACTTCTAAGAACATAGCAGTTAAAATGCATATTTAAAAAGCTCCAGGTCTCTGCAGGAAGGCAGGGGAGTGCAGATTAGGAAATAGCCAAAATGAAGAAAGAGCTGATGGAGACACAACAAACAAGAAAATGGATTGAAACAATAAAGCAGTACCTAGCAGGCAAGAAGACAGGTGGTCAGGCAGCTGATGACAGAGTGAGAGGCGGGAGTGTTTGGGAAGCAGAGAGCCTGCGGCAGAGCACCAGGGCATCAGTCCAGACACCTAGGGAACCTGGGATCAGGACTCATCCAGCTGAAGAGAGGGGGAGCCAATGCTGCTGAGAAAGGGGTGAAGCTTACGAGATTCAGAGGACAAAGAGCTGGACCAGCTGAAAAAGCAGGAAAGGCAGGAGGCACCAGAAGGCTGAGAGGGAACATGAATGTGGGGCGCTCCCTCGGAAATGGGAGCTGATGGCAAAGCCTGTGTGACTCTCAGAGGCGGGAAAGTCAGGAACAAGGAGGAAGAGAACACAAGAGTCAGAGCAGCTAGGCTACGGTGACTGTGGCAGGAAGGAACTGCCTCCGGGGTCTAAGAGGATTGAAGACTCAGCTACGAACACTGAGCAAACTAGAAAGAAAAGATGGGGTGACACGGGGAGTCCAGCAGGCGCCTCGGGAGGGCCTGTCTGTGTGGCTCCTCCCACCATCTCGCTTTCTTGTTAGCGTGCAGCTGTATGTCCCTTGCAGCTATTCCCATCCTAGATGCGGGGGATTCAGACACGTCCCCTAACATGTGGGCGCCTAGGCTTACGGAAAACAGAATGCGGGTACTGGTCCCACTCCCTAGGTAGAATCAGGGATCTCACGAGCCAGGATACCATGGCCTGAGCCAAACTGAAGGATCAGACGCTCAATCAACAGAGCTTCCCAGGTGCCCCATTAGCGGTGTATTTTATTGCAAGGTGCATCTAGGAGGCCTGAGCACAGCT
>NC_043707.1:34072234-34080753 GCF_006229205.1 Suricata suricatta | reverse complement strand
CTCATTTGCCAGAAAACCATTTTGAATGGAATAAAGGTGAAGAAGTCTTGTCTCAAAGACCTAAACGTGTCATACAGAGGAGTACACATCTGGAAGACAATCCTTATCGAGAACGTGGGAACGCTCTGCAGCTGTCCCCCAGTGTTGGTGATCCTCAGACACGTTGTGTGGGACAAAAGCCATCCACGAGTAATAAGTCTGGAAACACACTTAGTCAGTCACCAAGACTAAATCTACATAACACAACTGGCACTGGAAAGAAAAGGGACACTTGCAAGGACTGTGGCCTAGTCCTTCGTTGGCGCTCAACACTACCTCAACATCAGAGATGCATGCTGGAGAGAAGTCCTACAACCATGAAGAATGTGGTCAAGGACTGCTCCTCGCTAAATAGACATCAGCAAACCCATATTAGAGAGAGACTTGACAAATGTCAGCAGTGTGGCGAGGCCTTTGATAGGCACTCCTACCTTAGAACACAGCACAGCATCCATATTGGAGAGAAACAGTACCAACGTCAAGAATGCAGCCAGGCCATTAAAGGGAAATCCAATGTCACTTATCATCACAGGGTTGTCACTGAAGAGAAACCTTACCAATGTAAAGAATGTGACAAGGCCTTTTGCGAGCACTCACACCTGAGTCAACATCTCAGAAATCATACTGCAGAGAAACCTTACACATGTGAACAATGCGGTAAGGCCTTTACAAGACACTCAAGCCTAACTTGACATCACAGAATTCATACTGGAGAGAAAGAAACCTTACAAATGTGAAGAGTGTGGCAAGACCTTTAGCCGGAACTCAAGCCTTACACTCCATCTCAGAATTCATGCTGGAGAGAAACCTTACAAATGTCATGAATGTGGCCAGGCCTTTCCCCGGCCATCAAAACTTTCCAAACATCACAGAATTCATATAAGAGAGAAAACTGAAAAATAGTAAAAGAATGTCAGTGCCTGTAAGTGGCCCTCAGCCCTTGCTGGACATCAGAGGATTCCTAGTGGAGAGTAACCACGGAGATGTAAGCAACGTGGCAGGCTCTTCCTACTCATACAACGTAGTCAACATTGTAGTTATCACAATGGAGCAAACCGGAAATGGAAAGAAAGTGGCCTCCCCTTTACCTAGAATTCAATCCTTGCTCCATGTCTCAAAATGCACTCTTGATGCAAACCCTAGACATGTAATGAATGAGGAAAGACCATCATTTTTAATGTACACGTTAGCGAACAGCAGACAGTGCATATAGGAAAGTAACTGGGAAGATAGATTTACAGAAGTATTAAATTGAACATCAAATGTCGATACGATTACAGACATCAAAATAGAAAGCAGCGCATCAGTCACTCTTTTGAGATATTACACCAAAATACTTGTAGGGAATAATATAAAGTTAAACACATAGACAACGTATGTCCTCCTCTGGCTCGGAAGAGTTAGTGGACGGGTTTTTGCAAAGTTATAATTAATTTCAATATGTGCTTTGTTGTTGGGAGCCATTCTGAACTCACTAGTTGAGAACACTTGTGAGGTTAAGGCCGGTTTGCAAGGCCTCCTGCTGTCAGACGATGACTGATATTCATCCCCCCTCAATTGTTTTTGCTTCAGCACGACCCCCGCTATGTACCTTGTTGATTGGTATGGAGAGTGACTTGTCCCCTTCTTCTGGCCCTACAATGCTGATTGCAGCCTGTGAAGGAACTCATTGTAGGACCTTCTTCTTTTGTGATTATGGGAACAAACATCTCCTTTCCTGAGAATCCTGTTTTTCTTATACTTTCCCCTTAAGTAGACAGGCTATTGATCCCTGCTCACTAAGACCTAACTTCTGCCTTTGCTATGCTGAAAACATTGTCTTGTATTAGAATGCTAAAGATGTCTCTTTTTTTTGTATGATAAGCATCTGAATCACATACATCAGTCACTATTAATAAAGGCTATACATTAGTTTTCTGCAAAAAAAACAAAAACAAAAACAAAAACAAAGTGAGCTAGACTCTAAACTAACTTTTTAGCCCAACAAACCAACGTCCCTGGGACCTTCCTTATATACCGATTTCACTCTGCAAGGTCGTACCTTCCTGCTAAATCCCCTTCTTGGGTTCCTCCCTCTGTGGCCAGGCCGGCCTGAAATAGGGAAAGAGCTGCAGGCCTGAGACGTTCTAGGAGGAGCATGGAGGGAGCCGGCATCGGCTGCGGAGCGGTCCCAGCCCCGGAGGTCGGGTGTGGAGGCCCGGCCGAGGCCCGAGGTGTCCTTTACCCCCGTCTCCAGAGTGGACACCCCACTGGCAGTTACCCCTGTTTTCCTTCAGACGCGTTGCCAGGCTTGAATGACCAACGACATCAGAGGCTTCCGACCATCCCGATTGGACGGGCCAGACTCAGGAGTGCTTGGCAACGGAGGTGGACAGCAGTATCTTCCCAGCTCTTCTTCACTCCTGGCTTCTCCCCTGCTTGGAGTAGGGATAACGGGCTTGTGTTCCCTCTGAATTCAGGAGACGGGTTTCACCCGCACACCGTCTAAGTTTTCTGGAAGGGAAGAAAGAGTTTGGGAGAAATCATGGCCAGTAGTGAACCGGGCTCCCAGTCTGAGGAGCAGAGCCCCCAGTCTAGCACCTCAGCACAGTATCCCCTGGAGGTGGTGGTCGTAGTGAATCAAGAAACCCCTGGACCATCAGGTGAGGAAGCAGAAGGGAGAAGGGACATGAGAGGGTTGACAAGAGGAAGGGGGACACAAGTCAGGAAGGAGTCTGTGAGTAGGCTTCGTGTGACAGGAGAGATTCAGAAAACCAGGGACGGGAGAAGGAAAGCACAGGAACTGGGTACAAGGATATCCCCATGGAAGGAAAACCTGGGGGGTGGAGCAAGGATGAAGGGTTAAGAAGTGAGATGATCCTAAAATGAGATAAAAGAAGAGGGGAAAAGATTCCATTATTCCAATGGGAGAAATTCTCTATAATGAGGAAGAGTTTGGAGGACAAAGGGATGAAACAGCGGCCAAGATGAATAGGGGCAAATGGATACCAACAAAGCAGAAAGATGGAGGGATGGTTTGAGGGAGGCCCATAGTCTACTAGGTCAGAGAGAATGAAGGGAAGGTGTGGTTGGGGTCGGGGGGAAGCTTGGGTGGCCAATGGCTGAATTCCAAAGACAGAAGCTTTATAGTAGAGCCTGGTTTGTTCCTTCTCTCTCCCCCCCCTCCCCCCAGGGTAGGCCCCCACTCCCTGCCTCCCTCCCATGGCTGGAAGAGGAGAAGGGAGGAGTCAGACGAGGAAGAGGAGGAGGAAGAAAAGGAGGAGGAGACAGCCCCACAAGCTGAGGACACCTGGGTCGTGGATTCACTGTATGGACTCAAGATGAAGCTGAAGAGACGGCGGGTGTCTTCAGTGTTGACTGAGCACCACGAGGTCTTCACCAGGCTGCTGGGTACGAGGAGCGCCCTCCAATCCTATCCTGATTTTGCTTCTTCCTCAAAAAACAAGAAACTTCCCATGCCTACACTTTTCCAATGGAAAAGAATTCCCTGCCAGCCGCTGAGCTCTCTGTTTCCATCCTTGGAGGATTCCTTACTGATCCCTCACTGGGGACTCTTAAAAATGACAGAGGATTAGGAGACCCTTGGAGAAGGTTCTGTCCGAGGGAAAAGAAAGCTTGGTTTCAGTCGTACCCCTGAGAGGTCTCAGCTCTGACTGGCCTTTTGAATCTAAATGGCTTCCTCTGTGTGAGGGGGGATGACAGGCCATCTTCGTGCCCTGAGGTCACCGTCCAATGAGAAAATGGCGGTCAATGGCCATATAGTCTCTGCAGAGGTACGTGGTGATGACAGAGCATCACTGTTCAGGTAGGATCCGAATCCTACCTCTCTCCTGCCCCCTGCAGGGGTCCCGCCATATCTTCCTGGCCAGCGAGTGTTCTTCTTGCCCCTCTGCCCGGCAGCCTCCCCCTCGGCCAGACTCTGCAAACTGCCCCAGGGGGAGCTTCATTCTCCTCTTCACTCTGCAAGGGCCCCACACTAACCCTGTTGTGCTTCCCAACCTAACTAGCACATGCCTTCTTTTCACAGAAGATCCTGTGATCAAAAAGTTCCTGGCCTGGGACAAACACCTGAGACTGTCTGACAAGGTACCGTCCATCACTCTACGCTAAGATGTGTCCCTGCTCCAACAGCGGTCCCAGGGAGGGAGGGGCGGGGGGCCTTCTGAGGCCGCAGCTCTCCTGCTCCCTCCGGCCTGCTGCTCCCGACAGTTCCCTTCCCGGGCTCCTGGTTTCCTGCGGATCCCCTGGGATCTGCACCCCCGCTGTGGCTCTCTGACTGTTGTCACCTAAGTCCCCTCTCCTCTCAGCCCCTGGGGGCGTCCCTCTCCTCCAGCTTATTAAAGACCCTCCTGATGCCGGCTATTCTAAAGACAAGCCCCCCAAACAGCAGAGTGAGCACCCCCCAGCACCAAAAACTCTTCCCTCGACTTCCTGGGTTAGCATCCAACCTTCTGATAGCAAATGAGCAGGTGCAGGCGACATGTGGGAGCGCAAGCACCTGCGGAGGCCTGCCATACCCTGCCCCCACTCTTCTCCCTCCCTGGAATGTGACCTCTCTCTTATGGCTTTCTTCCTCCCTCCAGCAGTACCTCCTGTCCATGGTCATAGCTTATTTTAGCCGAGCTGGTCTTTTCTCCTGGCAGTACCAGCAAATCCATTTCTTCATAGCGCTGTGAGTATTTTGTCTCACCATCAACAGCACTCAGTACCTTGCAAAGATGAGAGGAGAAGTGGGACTCTGACCTCCACCTATTTTTTTTCAAGTTTATTCATTTATTTTGAGGGGGAAAGCCAGAGAGAGAGGGAGAGAGAGAGGGAATCCCAAGCAGGCTGTGCGATGGCAGCACAGAGCGCACCGTGAGGTTCAGACTCAGAATCCACGAGATCACGACCTGAGCTGAAACCAAGAGTCAGACGCTGAACTGACTGAGCCGCCAAGGTCCTGTCATCTATTTTCTTTTTTTACTTAAACTGTTTAATTTATTTTTGAGAGAGAGAGACAGCGTGAGCAGGGGAGGGTCAGAGAAAGAGGGAGCCACAGCATCCAAAGAAGGCTCCAGGCTCTGAGCTAGCTGTCAGCACAGAGTCTGACGCGGGGCTCGAACCCACAAACCGCGAGACCGTGGCCGGAGCCGAAGCCGACGCTCAACCGACTGAGCCACCCAGGCGCCCTTCATCTGTTTTTCTTAAGTCTGTTTGTAACTGATCAGTTGTTAACCTGTTTTTTTCTTAACTGGTTAGTCTGGGTATAAAAGTGATAGGATTGCAGCATAGTGTTTTTGATACTGTTCTTTGTAAACACAAACAACCCTAACGTCAGCTGAGACGAAAGGACAGAAAACAGACGAGTCTCCGAAGAGGAGGGAAGCAAAGACGGGCACTGGCCTGGGCCTGGCCAGCAGAGAAGCAGCCAGTTCCCATCCTGCGTGTCTTTCCCGGGGCAATCCCCAGTGACGTCATCGCCGTCCTCCTCTGCGTTCCCAGCACCAATGCCTCTATTCAGGCCCTCAGCACGTAGCACAGACCTATGTGAAGGTGCTCCCTGGGGTCTTACAAATCTGTCCCCAGGCCAGTGGGCATGATGTGCCTAAAGTCCTTCCCAAGCACCCTTCTGCTTCATCTTCTCACTTGGCGTGCCAGGGCGCTCTCAGGCAAGGCCACAGCCCCCAGTTGGGACCCAACCCTCTCCACAGTCTCCACCCAACCTGCCAAGCACCCTTCCCTCTGTTTCCACACTGTGTTTCTTGTCCAGGTGATTTTACACATGCACCGGAAGTAAATGACCTGTCCTCAGGGTTGATTCCATCTCCCAAATCTTCAGACGCTCCCCTGACCTCGCTGATTTGGGTACCCTGGTAGCGCTGTTGTTAAAATCCTACTCTCGGGGGCACCTGGGTAACTTAGTCAGATGAGCATGTGGTTCAGGTCATGATCTCATGGTCCGTGAGTTCAATCCCCGCACCCGGCTCTGTGCTGTCATTGCAGAGCCCGCTGAGGATCCTCTGTACCCCTCTCTCTGCCCCTCCCCCACTCGTATTTTTTTCTCTCTTTCTCTTTCTCAAAAATATATGAACATTAAAAATCATTTTTAGGGGGGCACACGGGTGGCTCAGTCGATTGAGCCTCCGACTTCAGCTCAGCTCATGATCTCACATTCATGGGTTCGAGCCCCTCATCTGGCTCTGTGCTGACAGCTCAGTGCCTGGAGCCTGCTTCCGATTCTGTCTCCCTCTTTCCCTGCCCCTCCCCGCTCATGCTCTGTCTCTCTCAGTCTCAAAAGTAAATAAAACATTAAAAAAATTAAAGAAAATTTTTGGGGAGCTTGTGTGGCTCAGTTAATCATCCGAGTTCGGCACAGGTCCTGATCTCATGGTATGTGAGTTTAAGCCCCATACTGTGCTGAGAGCTTCAGACCCTGGAGCCTGCTTCTATTTCTGTGTCTCCCGCTCCCTCTGCTCCTCCCCTACTCATTCTCCTGGTGTCTCTTCTCACTCTCTCTCTCCGCCCCCCTCAAAAATAAACAATAAAAAATTTTTTCAAAGAACAATCCTAGCCTCATGGATATTTTAGACTATAGTTAGTTTTAAAAGTTTGTTAATGTTTATGTTGAGAGGCCAAAAGAGACAGAGTATGAGTGGGGCAGGGCAGAGCAGACAGAGACACAGAATCTGAAACAGTCTCCAGGCCCTGAGCTGTCAGCACACAGCCTGACGCGAGCCGGAGCTGTGAGATGATGACCTGAGCTGAAGTCTGAAGCTTAACTGACTGAGCCCCCCAGGCGGCCCTGGACTATAGTTATTTCCTGTCCATCCTCCCACAGCCCTGTCCCCAACCCCATGCGACCAGACAGGCATTAATGGCAGGTCTTGTCAAAACACCTCCACTGTCTTCAAACACTCAACGCAATCCCTGCCGTGTTGCAAATGTTTAAGTTAAGACCATGAGAGCAAGCATGCATGCATGCATTCATTCATCGGTCAGCTCGCTGAACCAAAACTTCCCAAGTGTCTCTTACGTGCCAGGGACCAGAAGGCCATTGGAAGGGGGATGGGACAGACGTGTATGTTGAACTCATGCACCCACATGAACCGAGTCCTATGTTAGTCAGTTGGCAGGAGAGCCCATTTCTGCAGACACAGTGCCGACTCAGCTCCTGCCCACAGGAGACATGTATGTCCCTACTCCACGGGGACACAGGTGTCTTCAAGGGGAAGGGGTGTGAGTGGGGCTGGGATAAAGGGGCAGGACATGTCCTCCGGCTTCCCTGCCATGTTCTGCCTTGTCATCAGGGTGGAAGAAGTCTCTGCCCAGCAGTGCCTTCTTGATGACTCGGTGGCATTTGGGGACACTGGGTAGTGGGCAGCCTGTGTCCTCACTGGGAAGCTGAGCTCAGGGGTAGGGGATCCTTCCTGCCCTGCTCCTGACCAGCAGCCTGCCCTGTCTCTGCAGCTACCTGGCCAGTGACATGGAAGAGGACAACCAGGCCCCCAAGCAGGCCATCTTTTCCTTCCTGTACGGGAGGAACCGCTTCCAGCGTCCCTTGTTTCACAAACTCCGATTCCAATTCCTCCGCTCTATGCGCTGGAGGACCAGGGTGACCCGGGAAGAGTGTGAGGAGGTGGATAGGCTGTGGGGACCTGGGGCGGGGAGCGCCCCGTGGGAGGGACAGGGACACGGAGGGACGGGACGCCGGATCGGGGAGGGGAGCTGGGCCGGTGGGATGGAGGGGCGCCCACCTGGAGGCTGTGTGCTCAGGCATTGGCTGGCTGTCTTCCAGATTCAGGCTTTTGACCCGGAGCTGTGGGTGTGGGGGCGGGATCGCACCCTGCTGCCCGAGGAGAGTGCCAGGACCATGGAGGCCTGAGGGCATCGGCCTGAGGGAAGGTGGGTCTGTGTCCTCAGAGGCACAGTGACTCATTGTGCATGTAGGAAATCGGGGGAATCCGATGGCCTCACCCATGATCATTGCCCCCACCACCGCCTGCACATCAGCCTTCCACACACTGGGACGTGGTGGTGGCCACACTGCCAGACGCTGACTTGCGGCCCAGCCACGGGTCGACACGCACACATAGGCGTGACCGCGGGGAGACATGTGGCTGCCAGACCTCAGGAAGAGCAGTCTGTCACAAAGGCACGGACTCGGCTGGAATAACTACATCCTGAGCAATTGGGCCCGGATGACAGCTTTCATGGATGTTGATTTATCTTGTGAAAAAGGAAAGTTTCCAATTTGTTGTGCAGCCGTATGCCCTGTGCAGCTATTTCCATCCTAGATGCGGTGGGGATTTCGGTAACGTCCGGTAAATTGTGGGAGCCTACACTTACCGGAAAAAGTGTTCGGGTATCAGTTTCGCTCGGGAGGTAGCATGGCGCGAGGGTCCTGCGCATGTGCATCTCGCCGGTGTGCGTGTTCAGGCACGCGCAGTGCCGCCGTCTCGCCCCGCTTCACGTCTGTGTCCTGGTCACCGCTGGCCGAA
>NC_043707.1:34067582-34072134 GCF_006229205.1 Suricata suricatta | reverse complement strand
GTTACTTCTGAAGATTTAATGGGACTGTGCCCCACAGGTGTCTTTCACGGAACTTTCTTGGCCATAGAAATCACGTCTAGCTTCATGGCTTCTCTTTTTTCTCCTAGGTCTGCCTCCACTTTCTCTGTCCACGTTTTCCCAAGAGCGGCAGAAGATGAGTAGATCTGTGGTGAGTGTTTCTGTTTCTGTTTTTATTCCCCACTTACTTTTGTAATATCCTCTAGGAGACGCATAGTTCAGCTTTTAACGGGGGAGAGATAGAAAAGAGATATGATTGGACGAAACACAAAGTACCAGAGTGGCAGCAGGCGTGTCTGTCGTGTTCACATGTGTCTACAGCACACTCCTTCAGAGCCTTGAAAGCCCGAGTGCAGGGCTCCTGGTGTGCTTCACGTTCACTGAAAACAGTGACAAATGCCGTTCCTTCCTGGACTGACACTGACCTGGCGAGAAACACTTTAGTTTTCTCGTGGGTTTTGCAGTTTCTTTGGCCATCTCACTCTGATTGTGATCAGATACCCTAAATGGCAGCGCGTAAGCCATGGCTGTTGGTGCCTACTTGTGCCTCCTGGAAGCCGAGACATACTGGTCCAGGGAGCACCTAGTGCATATGATTTTTCTGGGACCTACAGTATCCTCCCATAGATCTGTTGTTTTTCCAGGGGTAAAACGAGGGTACTCTGGAGGAATGGCCTTCTCAGCCTCCAGTAAGTCTTGCTAAATATTTCTGTGTTAGTCTCTCTGGTATGCATCTCAGACCTGTGCCATCCGTCTCTGGCAAAGATTGCTTCGTCTCCATACACGTTTTCTCCTGCAGCCTTACTTCTGTCCCTGCCCATCCCCAGAACCTGCCCCAGGAAAGGTCACCGTGAGCTAACATACAAAACTAGCTATTCGCCAGTCCTTGCCTTGATCCGCTCAGCCCCCTTTCCCATCTGCAGGGTCTGCTCTGTTGGTTCTGTGACAAATCTCTTCTGCTGCCCCCGTGACTGATTCTTCTGCCCTGTTCCTGTGCCCTGTTCCGTATATGGCTCATGACCCTTCTCCCAGTCCGCTTCCCCGTCCCGGGCTCTGAGTGGCCCACTGTCTGTTTTCCCACGTGGACCAGATACCTTTGGTCAGCCACCTGCCATCATTTCCATGGAGGTTGTCCAAAGGACCCCTCAGATTAATAGTAATTCTGTGTAGCTCCGCCTGTGCCTTCTGCTCTTGATCCTACTGACTCTTTGTTCCACTCTCCAGCCTGTCACGCAATCCAGAAAAATGGGATTCTGTCTAATCTCTTTCTATTCTGTTACCACTTTTGCTTGTTTCTATTGTTGTTATATTCTTTTTTTGTTTGTTTCAGAGAAAGAGCGTGCACTAGCAGGGGAGGCAATAAAAGGAGAGAGAGACAGACAGACAGAGAGAGTGTATACCCAGCAGGCTCCACGCTCAGCATGGAGCCCAGCATGGACCCGAATCCCATGACCCTGGGATCATGACCTGAGCTGAAATCAAGAGTCGGATATTTAACCGGCTGAGCCTCGGGGGCCCCATAGTAGATCCTTCTTAGAGCAGGGTAGCTTTATCTGAGAATCGAGCAGAGAGTACAGAGATCCCATGGACTCTTCCGAGCCCCAGATCCCCTGTTGTTAGTGTGTTACGTTAGCCGTGGTACGTTGTTCCAGTGGGTGGTCAGTTCTGATAGGTTATTATCTGAAGTCCAGAATGGATGTAACAGTTCGCCCCTGGTGTTGTGTGGTTCACGTCTTGACGTCCATATGTGATGGCAGACGTCCACCATGACAGTATCCTACCCAACAGGTTCCCTGCCCTGAAGGTTCCCCAGGCACCGCCTGTTCGTTTCTCCCTCCCCCAGTCTCTGGCAATTCCCAGGCTCTCCGCTGTGTTTATGGTTTTGTCCATTCCAGGATGTGAGGCACAGGCCCTTGCACAACGTGGGTCTGAACTGTTTTGGGCTGTCTTATGCCTGGGTATTTTTCAACAGATACAGTATGGGGCCCTAAAGGTATCTTCCTCATGATTTTCTTTTTGCTTTGTAAGAACGCACTGTATCCTTCACATAAATTACAAAACACATGGTAATTGAGTATTGAAGTGATCGGTGAGGCCTCTGGTCAGCCGCAAACTACTACTCGTAAACTTGGGTGGACTTGAAAGTCATATGTGGACTTTAACTGGGCGGGGTGCGTGTCCCACCCCCCGGCATTGTTCAGGGGCCAGCTACCATTGGAGTCCTAGGGGCTCCAGCCGCTTCAGAGGGGCCTGTATCTGGTGGTGTGTGAAACGCCTGTTCACATGCACGGCCAGTCTCTCTGTCCCTACACCGTCTGCTTTGTTCGGCTTTTCTTCCTGACATCCCAAGGAGGCTTGAGCATTCTACAGTTTGTCTGTTTGGATCACATTAGGAAACATTTTCTTCTGAGCTGATTTATTTGTGTACTTTATTTTCCAGCCTTACGAGTTGAATACTGTCCCGTTTTTAAATGTCTGGAAACAAGCACATTCGAGTGGGTAGGATCGCTGGCTCCAGAGCGCCCTCCGCGGTCAGCGCTGGAGCCGCTTCTTCGCTGGTGGATGGTGTGTGGTGGGAAGTGGGGAGGAAGGAATTCGTGGTCTCCTACTTCCTTCTCATCTCTGTGCAGTCTTTGGGTGGACCTCAGACTGGTGTCCTGACTTCCTGCTCCGGAGGCCTTCCATGTATGAGGATTCCCTTTTCCTGGATGGCCGAGAGGACTCTGGCTCAGAGGTGACCCTCAGACTGCAGTCTTCCGGCCCCAGTAGGTCTCGCTGTTCTCTGTTCTTTGGACCCCAGCAATGCATGTGAGCTGTGTGACATGGGGAGGTGGCCATGACACACAGGGGCCCCTTTGTCAAAGTCCTTTTGCGCTCGGGTCCGTTTCTGAAACCCTCCGAGGGGATCTCTTTCTCATTCTTTACTGACGGACTGCCGGTGCTTTACCCGTCCAGCCACTGCCAACAGGAGTCTCCCGTCCAGAGACCCTGCTCTCCCGCCCCCACAGCGGGGGAGAGACCGGCACCAGTGGCATAGGGAACCTTCCACAACGTGGCAGATCGCGATGTTCCCGGGCCGTCCTCCCCTGTGTGTCTCGTGGTCTGGCTTGTGAGACCCTCCACAGCCAGCCCCGAGTCCTTGTTCACAAAGCCGTCTCTGGAGTATGAGCTGTCCTGAGTGTCCTTTGAAGACACTGAGGGTTGTTCTCTTCTGAAACTAACCTAAAATCAGAATCTGCAGCTCTGGCCAGTTTCTTAGTTTTTAACCAGGTCTTGGGAAACCCATTTTCCTGGGGTTTAAGATGCTTTTGTAAAGCTGTTTGCTTGAAGCCAGAGAAAGAACAAGGTAGCTTTCTCCTTCTGCCTTTGCACGTACCCGTGAACTTGGGCAAGTTCCTCAGACCCATCAGCAAAGAGAAAACTCAGTTTGGAACGTTCATGATAGTGCTCTTTTGACGCAGCAACACTGCATGTATTTTATGTGCATTACAAGCAAAAACTAGAATTTTTTCTTAGGTGTGCTTTTTCTTCGCCTAAGAAGGCCAGGAAGCACGCATTCAAAAGTCTCCACAAATTGTGCCTTTTGTGAAGTTACAGGTGCAAGGCCAGAAGTCAGCATAAGATGTACATTGTTCTATTTATGCATTAAAATTAAACTACTTCCTCTTCCGCTAGCTTGCTCTTTTGCTTTCGGCGATAACTTTTAGCACGTGAACTTCTGGATGCTGATCTTCATGAGGGCAGCCGCAGTGGTGGCTGGAGGGGTCTCAGTGAAGGACGGCCAGAGCTTCTGGAAGACCTCCTTGGTGTTGCTGCCCAGGACGGTCTCCTCTCGGACCAGGCCTGGGCAGTTCTGCACACAGATCAGTCTGGCCTGGGGGGGATCGCTTACACTGTACACTTCTTACCGCACCCTGTGGCCTGTCTGCAGTTGGTCCTCTGACCCAAACACCTTGACCTGGTCCCCATTGTCCCTGCACCTGGAGTTGGGAGAATAACAGGTGCAGGTGAGCAGGCGTCTCGGGAATCCTGCCAACAGGATGCGTCCTGCCCTCTTTGTCCGTTACATGTTAAGTGTCTTAGATTGTGAGTCAATGTCAGGAGTTGGTGATTCTCTCAAATGTCCCCTGAGCAGGACACAGCCTTTTCCTTCCACGCCGCTCCTTCCAGGCCTCATCAGATCACCAGAGCCTTTTGGTTTTGAATGTCCTGCACTGTTTTGTAATCCCTCTTTGCACTTACACACATTTGACAGTCTCCTTGGCTTTAGTTGTTTACACTTGTTTCTGTATTTTCAGGTGAATTTTTGTCCGTGTTTGGAGAGGGATGAGATGCCTCTTGGACAGTCAGCAGTAACCTGAGGTGTCATTGTGTCCAGAGAACTTAGTAAAGTGCTTTCCCATTTGATGCTGGTATTGCGTTACATGACAGGTTCTGTTGTTACCTTCATTTTAGAGGGGGAGACACTGAGGGACTGTTGTCATGACCAGTGTATTCGAGTGGGGGCAGTTTACTCAGGAAATGCATATTTAAA
>NC_043707.1:34066197-34067482 GCF_006229205.1 Suricata suricatta | reverse complement strand
TAACATTACTTCACTTTGACAGGCAAGATCTCAGGTATCTTTTTTCGGTTTCTGTGTATCTTGTGATTGTTTTGGGGGTCTTTACGCATTAGTCATGCAATGTGGATGAGCTACATTTTCTATTTCCTTCTCCCTCTTGGAAAATCCCCGTGCCCATGGATAATTTTCCTTTATGTCATGGCTAGGTATTAATTGTATTCCACTGTTTCAGTGAATTTTTTTTTAATTTTATTTATGTCTTTTACTTATTTTTGAGAGCCAGAGAGAGGTAGTGCGAGTAGGGGAGGGTCAGAGAGAGAGAGGGAGACACAGAATCTGAATCAGACTCCAGGCTCTGAGCTGTCAGCTCAGAACCTGACGCAGGGCTCGAACACGCGAACCGTGAGATCACGAACTGAGCAGAGGCTGATGCTCAACCGTCTGAGCCACCCATGCGCTCCCGTTTCCGTGAAACTTCTAATATTTTGGTGAAGTGCACATGGTACACCCTTACCGTGTCCCCTCCTGTTCGTGGGGAATCCCAGTGTCAACACGAAAGATCTCAGGGTGAGCAAAGAACCAGGGAACCAGGATGTAAACACAGCCGGCTACTCAAGGCGACGGCTCCCCTTGATTCCTAACAGGAGCGATGGTAAATGGGCAATTGGGTCACAGATCCTGAAGGATGGCCCATCCCTTCCACACAGCATCTCTTAAGTACTAGATGCGGGTGGAGACGTTCGAGACGTTCCCTTAACATTGGACGCTTAGACTTATGGGAAATAGAGTCCAGGTAGCGGTCTGGCTCCATAGATGTGCTATGGTTGGCGCACCGCGACGTCTTAGTGCGCATGTGCACCTCACCCTGTGTGCGTGTTAGCGCACGCGCAGAGCCGCCGCTCCGTCCCAGTTCCTGTCCGTGCCCTGGTCACCGCTGGCTGTGGATCCCAGGCTTCGGCCTCTGCGGGCGAGGAACTCGGGCGTGCGCGGCTGCAGGCAGTCCTTCCGGGACGGCACCCAGCAGCGCGGGGCTGTGCGGGCCAGGCAGAGGCTTGAGCGAGGACCCCCGAGGGCCAGTCCCGGAGCCCGCGGGCTGGGCCGGAGGGGCGGGTGGTGGCGCGGCCGCGGCGCAGAGCCGCCGGATCCGGCTCGGCCCTTCTGCACCCGCGGCTGCTCGGCCGACGTCCGCGGGACATCTAGGCCCCGGTAGCCGATTCCCGCCCCAGGATAGTCGTAGGCTCGAAGTGAGCGTGTTCAGGAGCCCCAAAGCCGGCTCCGGAGGAGCGGTGTCCCCGGGAGGTGCAGG
>NC_043707.1:34042781-34066097 GCF_006229205.1 Suricata suricatta | reverse complement strand
CACGAACAGCGTGGAACCCATCTGGGATTCTCTCTCCCCCTGCCTTTCCCCTGCTTGCTTGCTTTCTCTATCTCTTTCTTAAATTAGAAAAAAAATTTTTTTTAATCTTTAAAAACCTTATGCACAGTGAGGATGTGTGTTGCCGGCTACTTGCTTTGGCAGTGGTGGCAAATAGCACAGATCAGTGCCTTCCATGCTCAGGCTGCACAGGAACAGTGGCTGAGATTTATGCTGTTGAGTTTGGGTCTGGGACACATGTCTGGAGTCCAGGAGAGAAGTCTGAGCTGGTGGTAACAACATAGTCACATCTGGGTGCAGCTGACACAGTGCGTAGGAGCAAAAAGAGAGCCCTGGGCCCTCTGACTTGATGTCTTGGAGAACTTGGGAGCCAGCAAGGGAAGCAGAAGGGAGTCAGCGGGGGAAGTCAGAGAGCCAACAACAGTAATGTTCTGGAAGCAAAAAAGAGGGGCAAGGCACACCCTGCATTTCCCTGAGCGTGCCTCGGCACAGGCTGTGTCCCCAGCAGCCAGCACTGTCCCTGGCTCACAGTGCAAGATGGTGTTTTCTCTTTTTGGCTAATACCGAATGAGTTCATGCTGGTGTATTTCTGATTTGTTTATTTTCTTTCCATGAAAAAGGAGGTAACAGTGTTTGTAGTTCACCTGACCAGTGAGCTTGGTAAGCTCTTGTCCCCACATGCCTTCTCCACCTCATGCAGTTCCAACCCTGGTGCCATTACAGGGGCCAGTGTCATTCAGGGACGTAGCCGTGGACTTCACCCAGGAGGAGTGGCAGCAGCTGGACCCTGAGCAGAAGACCACCTACCGGGATGTGATGCTGGAGAACTACAGCCACCTCGTCTCCTTGGGTGAGGGGAACCTGCTCTCTCGATTGCTAAGATACATGGAATTTCCCTCAGATGTACCAACTTTAACTTTGAATTTGATGGGACAAACATGAGTGATCTGCTTTGGGGACCAGGCAGGGCATTTGAGCTTTGACCTCCCCAGTACAAGGCTCTAAATGTGGTGCGGCTCATCAGGCAGCACCATCCTCAGATGACGAGAGACCCGGCAGCCCAGCAGCGAGGCTCAAGTTCTCTCTCATTTCTGTTAACAGGCTGTCACATTATCAAACCGGAAGTTATCATCAAGTTGGAGCAAGGAGAAGAGCCATGGATAGTGGAAGGAGAGTTCCTACCACACAGTTACCCAGGTGTGTTAGTGCAGGCAGTGCGGAGACCGGTAACTCGGCAGTGTTTTTCCCAGGAATCTCTCCCGGCCTCGAGCCCATAGAAGGGACTACAGACCATTGTGTGTGTGTTCCAGCTACCTGAGCCTCACTCCCAGAGCCTTCCTCCTCCCGCAGAGAACCTATGTTTGCAGAGCGTTGCCATGCATTGCCTGTCCCCGCAGCCCATGGCGCCCTTCGCCCCGCTGAGCCCCGGGTCTCACTTGCTCCATAGCATCTGCAGCCGCCTGTTTCCATGGCTTCTTTCAGGTTTTAGGCACTCGTGTCTGTCATTAAAAAGTAACTGGTGTGACTTGTAGGTTTCTTGCCACCTTCCTTTCTTCCTCTTTTCTGTGAGATGCCTCAGACAGGTCTCTGTCCCCGGTTTCCTGTCTCCCTTCTCTGAGGTCAGATTCCAAAGCGCCATCCTGTGCCTGAACCAGTGAGTTCGGTGCACCTGTGCTGTGATGCACCTGGGTGCGAGATCCAGCTCCTCCTGAGTTGGGTGACAGCAGCGTCCGGGCCCCCTGCCCACCCATCTTGTCCCTCACTCACCGTGCTGTCCTGTCCTAGCGGGCGCTCAGGGAATGCGGTGCACGGGAGTGAGTTAGGGTTCCCTTCCCTCCACCCTCCAGGAGTGTCTCTGACGGCTCTGCTTCCACGTTCATTGGGTTCTGCGTCCTGAGCTCTTCAAAGGGCCCTCCTCCTGCAGTTGTTAGGGTTGTGGTTTGCCTGTTTGTTTTGTGCTTTACTGTCCCTGTCCTCCTGTCCAGTCTCCTGTGGTACCAGCCCAGCGGTCCCTCATGCTTCATGCACTTGCAAGATGTGTTCCTAGAAGTTTCCAGTTGACCTTCTCACTGGTCTCCCAGGATGAGCCTTCAGGGGTTTCCCTGCTGCTTCCAGAAGGGAGTGTAAATTCCTCGTCTTTCCTACGCTGCCTGGAAAATTAATTTTCAGTGGTTTCCCAGAACTCTTGCTAAATTCCACTGGATCTTCACTTCTAAATGTCTTCTGTTCGTGGGGTTATTGTCCATTTCGCTTTAATTCAGAAGAGAAGCGCTCTGCTTGCCAGATAACAGCACATTCTTCCAGATAACTGAGCATGGGGCTCAGGTTTCGGCCCCTCCTTGAAGCTTTTCCTTCCAGTTCTTCTTATTCCAGCCTCTTCCTTCTCTCTAGATGACTCCACCTCAGCGCCATACCTTGAAAAAAGTTAGGTCCGATTAAGTAATCCTACTTGATAGTATATATATTTTGCTTGAGCTTCTTTCTTCCCCAAATTATAACCCTGTAAAGAAAAGGGCCTGCTCTCCGTTGCCATGGTATGTAACGTGTGGTCCACACTGAGTTTCTTTGGAGCTCTGTAGGTGAAAGAACTTTTTGTCTGTCTGGTGAGAAATAGTTGATAAGCAGTGCTAAATACTCATGCCCGGGCCACACCCCCATTTGTCATGCAGGTGCTTGAAAGAGACCGGAGTATTCAGATCAAAAGCTACAGCTCTGATTTCAGTTCAGAGGTTCAAAGGAAATAGGGAATAGGGAATCCTGTCTAAGAGACAGGATTTGGGTAGGAAAAGAGAAGAGAGCTGCATGGTGTAATGTACAGCTCAGCGTTTCAGGGGCGCCTGGCCGACTCCATTGGTAGAGCACGTGATTCTTGATCTCAGGCTCGTGAGTTCAGGCCCCACCTGGGGCACAGAGCCTCCTTAAAAGAGACAGCCCTTAGCATTTCACACAGAATGTTGGAGTTCAATGGCAAGGCTGAGTCACTGTGCTAAAGCCATTCTATGGAGAATACTTATTTCCAGCTTTAAGGGGAAATGGGGCTAAATTGAGGTGAGAAAGGATTTGAGATGGTTTTGTTTTTTTGTTTTATCAAAAAAAATTTTTTTAACGTTTGTTCATTTTTGAGAGACAGAGACAAATGTGAGCAGGGGAGGGGCAGAGAGAGGGAGACATGGAATCTGAAGCAGGCTCCAGGTCCAAGCTGTCAGCACAGAGCCTGACTTGGGGCTTGAACCCATAAACCATGAGATCGTGACCTGAGCCAAAGTTGGACGCTTACCCGACTGAGCCACCCAGGCACCCCATTGTTTTTTAAAGCATGGAACTCTCCAAAAGATAGATTTTGAGTAGACCAAGGCTGGAAGCCAAGCAAACTGAGTGAAGCAATAGCAGAGACGTGTGGTTGAAAGTAAGCTGGGCATTGTTGGCCCCACAATCTCAGAAGCCCGTGGTGCCTCAAACTGTGAGGGTCTCTCTCAACTTGCTGTGAAGCGATGTAGGGCCAAGTGCTGGGCCCCCACCCCTACACTCCACCCCCCTCCCCACTCAACCCCCCCCCATCATCTGACACCCCTTGCCTAACAAATAGCTTGGTTTTCCTGGAGCAGAAATTCTTCAGTTTGGAATCACACTGTGAATCCAGGTGAAAAGGATTCTCTGTTAGATTCCCCCATTTTATCTGTTGATGTTTTGGCAGTGCACTCAGGGAACTATAGGTTTGGGAGGACAAGGCTAGTACGATTTCATCTGAGTGGATGACAGCAAGCACGGTTGTCAAGTTCATCCAAAAACTTGGTAAGATAAGTAAAAATAAAGGTCACTGTTTTAGGAGCAGTTTGGGGAATCTTATTTTCAAGGTTTATAAATGAAACGGAAACCAAACGAAGCTCAGGAGAGGTGAAGCCTGTGCACATTCAGAGTTAAAGGACAGTGTGGGGTGACAAGAGGCGAGACTAGTATGAGGGAGTTGCCAGGAGACTGAGGGTCGGAAAACTAGTTGCTAAACTCACAGAGCACGTGTTTTGTGCCAGATGCTGCTCTGAGCACTTTATGAGTGTATGTCATCCCATGGCAGACTGGTACCACTGTCTCCATCTCACTGGTGGATGACCCTGAGTCACAGGCGACTTAAGTGCTTGCCGCAGGTCACCCAGCCAGAGTGCATGCTGCACCGTCCAAGTAGGAACACAGAGAGTTTCACGGTTTGAATGAGTTCAGTTTAAATCACAGTATCAATAGAATATTTACGAAATTTTAAATTTCTGAAGGCTGGCATGCTCTGGTCTATTTTATACTTCCTGTTGGACATGCAGAGTACGTGGGACTCGCCTTCCAAGTGAAACAGAACCACAGGGCCATTACTCTTAAACATGGGTAGGTTTGGGTGCACACTGATTTGGCCCTACTATGCAAAAGCTGAAACAAAGGCAAAGTAGTTTGGAAGAATCAAGGCCAGTCAGAATGCGGTCACCAAAATCTCAGTAAAAGCAATGGTGCCTGCACTGTGATCACCTCCCCCAACTTGGCGGGAAACAGTGTGGCACAAAGTGTGGGGCTCCTCCCCTCCCCCGCTTTCTCCTGGGGCACCTGTGCGCCCTGCTTGCCTCGTAGCCCTCCTCATTCATCCCCATTTTCCGTGAGTCCTTTCATGTCTGCCTGTCTGCTGCTCATCCACAACCCCTGTGTTCCCGTCAACACTCCATGTTTATGTTGTACCTTCTCTGCCCAGCTTTGAACAAAACTTTGTAAAGCAGCAAAGATCAAAGGTGCTTGCATTTTTCTTCTTTCCTCCTCTCGGAGGTGTGTGTGTGTGTGTGTTTGTACATGCATGTTCGTGTGTATGGACGCATTCGTGTGTGTTTTTATCCCAAACCGTAACAGTAGGGAAAAGAAAAGATAAGCTTGGGATTATTTTCATCTGCTCAGGAGCTGGCATCTACACCATAATGAAATGCTTGCATGTAAATCACAATCCATATCTTAATGTAGGAAGATACACAAAAGTTTGTTAATTTTGCCTCTTTTTAGAAGTCCGGAAAGTTGAGGATCTGGTTGAAAGAGTCCAGGAGACTGAAGGCAAACATTCAAGGCAAGCTGTATCCATCAACAAAACCCTGACTGAAGGGAGAGGTAATGTCCTTGGTAAGACTTTTAATGTGGAAACGAACCCCATTGCTTCAAAGAAAATGTCCTATAGTTGTGGCTCATGTGAAAAGAGTTTGAAGTCCATTTCAGAATATATTAGTAGCGATGGCAGCTATGCAAGAATGAAGCCTGACAAATGTGGTGCGTGTGGGAAATCGCTTCCCCGCGTGAAGCTTGAGAAAACTCGTCCAGGAGACGAATCTTACGAATTTAATCGAAGTACAGAAGCTTGTAGTCTAAATGAAGAAAACCTTTATCAGAACATTCATATTTTGGAGAAACCTTTCGAATATATTGGATGCCAGAAAGCCTTTCAGAAGGACCCAGTTTTTGTTAATCATATGGAGGAGAAGCCCTATAAGTGGAATGAATCCGAAATAGCCTTTCTCCAGATGTCCAGCCTCGGTGTACACCAGAGGTCCCACATGGAAATGAAGCCCTATGAGTGCAGTGCATGTGGGAAATCCTTCTGTAAGAAGTCCAAGTTTATCATACATCAGAGGACTCACACGGGAGAGAAACCTTATGAATGTAATCAGTGTGGGAAATCCTTCTGCCAGAAGGGAACCCTCACCGTCCATCAGCGCACACACACCGGGGAGAAGCCCTATGAATGTAACGAATGTGGGAAAACCTTCTACCAGAAGTTGCACCTCATTCAGCATCAGAGAACTCACTCAGGAGAGAAGCCCTACGAATGTAGTTACTGTGGAAAATCCTTCTGCCAGAAAACCCATCTCACACAACACCAGAGAACGCATTCAGGAGAGCGACCCTATGTCTGTCACGACTGTGGGAAAACCTTCTCCCAGAAGTCAGCACTGAACGACCACCAGAAGATTCACACGGGTGTGAAACTCTACAAGTGTAACGAGTGTGGGAAGTGCTTCTGCCGCAAGTCTACTCTTACCACACACCAGCGCACACACACCGGCGAGAAGCCCTACGAATGTAACGAGTGCGGGAAGTTCTTCTCTCGGCTGTCCTACCTCACCGTGCACTACAGGACCCACTCGGGAGAGAAGCCCTACGAGTGTAACGAGTGCGGGAAGACCTTCTACCTGAACTCCGCCCTCATGCGGCATCAGCGGGTGCACACGGGCGAGAAGCCCTACGAATGTAACGAGTGCGGGAAGCTCTTCTCTCAGCTGTCCTACCTCACCATCCACCACAGGACCCACTCAGGAGTGAAGCCCTACGAGTGTAACGAGTGCGGGAAGACCTTCTACCAGAACTCGGCCCTCTGCAGGCACCGGAGGATCCACAAAGGAGAGAAGCCCTATGAGTGTTACATATGTGGGAAGTTCTTCTCTCAGATGTCATACCTCACCATCCACCATCGGATCCATTCAGGAGAGAAGCCCTACGAATGTAACGAGTGCGGGAAGACCTTCTGCCAGAATTCAGCCCTTAATAGACATCAGAGGACACACACAGGAGAGAAAGCCTACGAGTGTTACGAATGTGGGAAGTTCTTCTCCCAGATGTCCTATCTCACCATCCACCATCGCATCCACTCGGGAGAGAAGCCCTTTGAATGTAACGAGTGTGGAAAAGCCTTCTCTCGGATGTCCTACCTCACCGTGCACTACAGGACTCATTCCGGAGAGAAGCCCTACGAATGTAACGAGTGTGGGAAAAAATTCTACCACAAGTCCGCCTTCAATAGCCACCAGCGAATTCACAGGCGAGGAAGCGTGAACGTCCTTGACGTGGGAAGGCTGCTCTGAAGCCGGAGAACCCTCTCAGTGTGGTGAGTGGGCAGCTCCTGCCGCGTCCTTCAGAGCGCACGCAAGTGATGCATGTGAATGAATCTTTGTGTTAGTCAGACTTGAAGTCTGAGAGCTCACAGGGTAGAGACCACAGTCGTAACAAGACCACAGGACTCGTCGCATTCCAGCCTGTACGGGAGTAACCGTTTATAAATACTTAGAATGTGTGTGAACTTCACCATGAACTCAAACTGTTTTACGTATCAGGGAATTCATACCAAGGGAAAATCTCTCAATTTAAGGAAGGTGGAAAACGTACTCCTTTGGAAATTATTAATATTAAATGTTGTTTCTGATGTAGTACCAACCTCCCTGGGACTTGAATAGCTGTTGTGAGTATAGATACTTGTGTAAATATAAATTGTCAAATCAGCAGGTAGCAATCAAGATCGCAGCATTGCAACCTGACACTCACATGTGAGTGTTCCTGGGAATGTAGGACTTAACATTTTTGAGGAGCTTTTGGTCTATTCACTTGTTTTTAGGAAACTACATTACAGGCATTGTATGTTCATTTGAATCATGATGGAAAAGCCATTGTATCTTTAGTAGAATAATTTGCAAGACATGGTAAGATTATCCATTTTAAACTGCGCCACCATGTTAGTGCCCTAATACTGTCGCTGAACTCCCTTCTGATCGTGTGTGCAGTAAGCGGCTTCTCCTGTTCTTCCCTTCCCTGTCAGTGAGCTCAATCGTCTGTATAAAACCTAATGTTTTTATAATGTGTTCACCTTATCTGAGTCAGCAAGAGATTGAAATCTATGCATAAAATCAAAAACCATATAGATAGTTTTGAGTTGTTAATGCCAGAAGTTTCCAGTAGTTAAGTTTTCTATAGCACTCATTGCACTCTATACAGTTAAACAGAAGGACTTAAAATATTTCCATTTGTACTAATTTTTTCCATCTATTTTATATATTTTTAATTTGGATGCCTACATAAGTGTAAGTGTGCAGAGCACACATACTGTGTAACATAGGAATTATCTGTATTTTTATTTGATACAATAGTGTTTTTAAATACCGTATTCTACTCCTTCCTGAATGAATGAAGAACTCTTCATACGGGTTTGTGGCAGACATTGGTGAACGGCACTAGTCACTCGCTCCCTATTGGATGCTGGCAGAATTTGGGTATCCGTTCCTCCCCATGGAATGAGGGATAAATCCTCACTAGTTTCAATTCATGATAATCCTTTTCTCATTGCCAGCCGTTGGTTTAGAGTGGTCACAGGACCCAGTTCTGTGCAGATGAACAACAGAGGTATTGGACAGGTTATCTCTGGAAAACATTCCTTCATAGATTCAAGGAGTGAATCATGCAGGATGAAGTAGAATCTTCTGTGGAATGCTGCCTTCTCTGCATGGGATGCCTGGTTGTGTCTTTCAAATGTGGATTATAATTTGAGCATGGCCGAGCAGAAAGATTGGAAGGACCTGGGACTTGGACGATGATATTGAGCCACTGAACCAACCAGCCATGTAGCTGGGCCACCTCTGGACTATCTCTTCTAGAGTAGACTAAATTTACTGTTAAGCCAGTTGATTTCAGTTGCTCTGTTAGCCATAACTGAAGATACAAAGTTATACCTTTGTAGGAATTATGCAATTGAGAAGTGGACTTTAGGGAAATCATCTACTTAGAAGCAAGTACTGATAGAGAGCTTTATCTTAACTTTCCATAAATTTGGATGTAAATAATTTGAGCACTACAAATCGACTTGAAACAATTAAATGTATATGTTTCCTTGAATTGTTACATCATTGACACTGATACAGTGTCAGATAGATCTTCCTTTTTTACAGTGCATGACAGATTTTGTTGAGGTTGACAATGTGATCCATGGATCATTGCTATAGTGTGAGTTTGCAGTATAGCTGTGGAAGATAAGGACCTTTGCTTTCCAGTGATTGGCCGGGTGGCTTCTATTTGAATAATTGACCCCTAGCCCCTGAGATGAAATGCCATATTTTTCATGTATTTCAATCACTCATGGCACCTGTTTTTGTTGCTTAGCGCTTTCCCTCCATATTCTTCCAGACGATCATGAGTATGCTACATAGCAGGAATGAGAGGTCTGGTAGGTTGCATAGTTTTGTGTAGGGAAATATACTCATGTGTATTTGTGGAAATGATATCCACAAAGATTTCCAACAGTAGTTTGTCATTATAGCTTTAAATACACAGTATGCATTTTAAGTAAAATATTCAAAAAGTTTCGTCTTCTCCTATGGAGTGCCTGTGCATAAAAGGGCCTGGTACATGTAGGTGGTCCCTAACTGCCTCTCTGGTGGTGGAGTAGTGTGATCTGTTCGGTTTCAAATATGTCCGTGTTCTCATATTATCACATCTCTGAAAGTAAGATCAGTGGCATGTTCTTTAATGCCACTGTTTTTTTCTTCCCTAGAGGCATGTGAAATAATGTGATTTGTCTCAAACTTGATGGAATACACTATCTGAAAAGTTTTTCACTGTTCCTGGCAAGTGTGTAAGGTAACACAGGCCCGAGTTCATGAACGACAGCACTAGAGGGACTTCAGCCTCCCTTTCCTACAGCAAGGACCGAACATGGGCCTGGGGCAGAGCAGGAGTTCCTGTGTTGTACATAGTGACCTCAGAATTCGGGGTGTGACCAGATCATGAACTCTGAGAGGGGTTTTCAGGGGCTGAGCAGAAGGAAGGCCCTTCCTGGCAGGTGGGCATGGGACATTCCCCCAATATTTTGTTTCATCCTTGAGTCAGTGAAATGGTGGTTCATTGACTGCTTCTCACTTAGGTCAAAACGAAGACGTGGTTTTAACACCAGGGCTCTGTCCCCTCGGAGGCCCCAGAGCCCCTGCTGCTTTGTCCCGCGTCAGGACGCCTGGCTGCACTGCCCGGTTGGGCTCCCCGGAGAAGACCGTACAGTCCCCAGGCCATAGCCCAGATAACTGCTAGCATTATAGGATGCCTGCACTTAAACAAAACAAGGAAGTTCCTTTTCCTTCTCGTCACAGAGAGGACTTCATCACAAATCGTTTTTCCTATCCCTGAATTTAAAGTCTGTGATTCCTGCCAAACTGATGAAACTAGCATGGGCTGCTGACTCGTTTCCTGAGTCCGACTCTGGGTTGCCATAGAAGCCTGAGCAGGTCCCAGGTCCAGGGACCGTAGGGGGTACCCTGGGGGCAGCCAGCTCTGGGCAGGGAGGTATGATCAGCCAGACGCAGTAGGGAGGCAGGGGCTGAAGGGAACTCAGGGACTATCATCTTTTCCTACGCTACACTGCGCTCTGCTGTAGTGTCCCAAGCACAATACTGCCCGCCACGGTTCTTGGTGAGACAGAAGGATGCGTCAGCTCCATACAGCTGAGGGGCGGGGTGGACGCAACAGACACGGTGAGAGCTGGCACATCCCTCCTCACTCAGTCACGTCATTACAGTAAGTGGGCAAGGTTTTCCGGATGCAGGAGGACCTTTTGGTGATCACGTAACATGCCCAGAGGGGTCCCTCCTAGCTGGAAGCGGGCTTTCCCTTCTAGAACACATCTGTGGAGGCTGCCCTGAGGAGCAGGAATGGGATTAGATCTTCACCCAGCTACTTCCATCAGCCAAGGTTTGCAGATAACTCAGCAAGAAAAAATGCTGCAAGAAGAACCTGTAAGGTGTTCACCAAGAGCACACCATACGTCTCCACCACTGGCAGGCTTAATGGGATGTGGAAATCCAGATTTCAAAATGGTATTACTAGACCTTCTTCAAGAAAAGTATATTGGTTATATGACACAGGAACAGTTACCCCAAGAGAGGTGGGAAGGAGAAAGGGCGTCAACAATTGGCATGAAGTAAGTATTTCACTAGACGGGTTTAACTGCAGAGTGGACGCAGCCAGAAAGCCAGTTAGTGGGCTGTATGATAACGGCAAAATGATTTTTCCCTGGATACCAGGAAGAAGAAAGATACAATGTGAAAAATAAAACACAGACAGGATGCTATACATAATACCCATATCCTGGGGTTCTCAAAAAGACAAGATGGGAAGAAAATCCATTAATTAAAAATTTCTCAGAATTAAAAAAGAATGAAGTTGAGAGTTTTTTGATGCCAAATGGAAAGATGCAGAAAATCTCAGGTCTGTAAAGCAAAACATTGGTTTAACCTAAGTCAAGACCAATAACCAAAATAGATCCAGTAAAGTGGCAAGAAAACAGCAGCACATCCACAAGAAGGGATATGATGGTGCTTACAGTCATCAGCCATTAGAATGCATGAGTTAAAACAAGTTACACTGATCAGAATGGAAAAAACAGCAATGTACGATAAATTTACTGGTAAGGATGTGAATGGTGGTTGGTAATATTTGTAGCAGTGGATAAACCAATCTGGAAATGCCTTTTAAAATTCATGTGTGTGGGGGCAGTTGGGAGGCTCAGTCAGTTGAGCGTCAACTCTTGATTTCAGCTCAGGTCACGATCTCATGGTTTGTGAGTTGGAGCCCTGCATCAGGCTCTGCACTGACAGCCCCTCCCCTGCTTGCGTGCACACACTCTGTGCAGCTAACAAAGTTATGGAACTTTTCTCTCTCTCAAAATAAATAAACATTTAGTAAAAATAAACATCTTTAAAATTGATGCGTGTGCCTTCTCATGCAGTGGCACTGCTGATACGCTCTCTATCCCCAAGATGCGTACACAGGGAGTTCTGTCACCGGGAGATGTCCCAGGTCACGGGAGAGGTAAGTAAAATGCAGATCAAGCAGTGGCATGCATAGCACACTTGATAAAACATGGATATGAATTTTTAAAATGGAACGGGGTTTCTGTAACTAAATATTTGTTAACGTCACACACACCACACACATACACCCCTACAAATGTTACAGTGGGATGTGCTTAAGGTCATGAATTGACTGTGTGAATGGCTCTACAAAAGGGAACAGAATCGGTTTGAAATGAAGAGAAAAATCAGGCACAGAATGGCCTCCACATAGAAACCAAGACTGAAAATAAATGTCTTGAACTGAGTGCTTTAACACTGTTTCCTGGGGCTCCTCCAGAAACGCTAAAACACAAAAATTAAAGGACCTGAGAAGTGTTTTATGCTGTCCAGTTTCAGCCAGAGTTTCACGGCCCGGGTGCCTAAATGACATCTGTGTCTTTTCTGGCAACTTCAAGTCAGCTTCCAATAAAGTGGTCATGGCTGCTCCATTGGTTGGTCCCTCTGCACTTTAACTTTTTTTTTTTTAAGTAGGCTCCGTGCCCAAGTGGGACTTGAACTCACAACCCTGAGATCAAGAGTAGCACGCCTTACTGAGCAGCTGGTGTCCCAGTCACTCTGTACTTTTCAGCGTCCTTCCTAGGATGAAGGAGTCCAGCAGGGAGTATCCGCGTCTTGTCACAGAGGTCATTTCATGGGACAGACTGCACTGCTCAGGCACCACAGTGCCCCCTTCCACTCAGTCCAGCTGCGGCCCCCCCTGTAGATCTGAATCCCGAGCTTTGCCCAGCTGTGGCCCGGTGACTGACTTTAGGTCCTTGGGATGTGAGCTGGGGACTGTGTCATCTTCTGAGTCACAAAGAGGACTCTTGTTCTCCATTGCCTCTTCCTCTGTCCCTTGGCTGTGACAGTGCCATGGTGACAAGGGTAACACTTGAGGGCAGGGCTCAGCCAGCTGGGCCTGGGAACGGCCAGGTGGGAACACTTCAGGCTTGTGGGCGCAGCCTCGCTGTGTGAGCGTCCACACAGCCTATGGGCGTGGCCTGGCCGTGTCCCAGTAAACCTTCATGTACGGACACACATTTCTATTTCGTAGAATTTCACATGCCATAAAATATTACTTTGAGTTTTTAAAAAAACTCCTGACAAATGTAAAACCCAGTCTTGGCTTACAGGCTGCAGCAATACAGTGGGCCAGATGTGGCCCATGACCTGTACCTTGCTGACTCCTTTAGGGGATGGAAACGTCATAAGATAAGGGGACCCTAGTGTCTGGAGAACACCCTGCACCGGGGCTAGCGTAGCTCCCTGGACTGCCTGCCTGGCAGTTTAGAATTGTACATGCGATCGCAGTCTTCTATCTTAGCAACCAACCCAACACCGATATAGAGTCAGCCAATAGAAAAACGAACCAGTCATTTCTAAACTGCAACCTATGTGTTCTTCCCAAACCCAGTGGTAGAGCAGTGACTTAACTCACAGGCAGCAAGTAAGGGGCCGCCCGCTGCAAACCTCTGTAATATAACAAGAGTGCTAGCAGAATCAGTGGCAGTCCTAATAAAAGATGCTATTTGTCGTAACTGGAGCTCAGGGCCGCGTTACTTCACTGAGCCCCGCGTTGAGGCACCAATTGTCATAACCCGATGGCTGGGGCCGCTAGTCCCGGTACCTGACCGGCAGGGCAGAGAGGAGAATCGTCGCGGGTCCTTTTCCTGAGGGAGGGAGAGAAAAAGGGGGCAGGAGAGGGAGACGCAGAGAGTAAAGACAGAACTCACGGTTCTCCGATCAGGCGAAAGAGAGCGTTTATTCAAAGAACTGTTCTTTATATAGTCTTCGGGGGGGGGGGGGGGAACAAGGCAAGCTTGCCTCAGCAATCTTGGGGGATGGAGAACTAACACTGAATACGGTTTTGATCTCTTGTGTGCCTTGGCCACTCACGTCTAGCTCAGCAAGACAGTCGCCAAAGTTATTTTGACCAGGAAATGGCAATCTCCAGCCTCCAGATGCAAATCTTGTTTACTGGCTCACTCAACAGAGTGATAATCCTTGCCTGAGGCAGACAGAAAACTTGGCCGGCCCGACAGCTATTAAATTCCCAATAAAATATGCAGTATCTCTATCTTAAAAATAGTGTGTGCTCAGGTCTTGATTTCTAAATATTACTCTTTAGAGTAATAGTTTGTTCCAAGGCTGATTTGAAAAAAAAATGCACGGAACATTTATCTGTACTAGCAAACGGAGGCTCAGGAACTGATCAGAAGGTATGGCAGCGAGGAGGGAAATGGGGGACCATGCCCACCCCCACCCCCACCAAGAAGGAACGACTGAGGAGCTGGCACCTTCTGCAGAACTCTAGAACCTGGTCCAAAACTTCCAAGCATGAGGGGAGGCTTGGTGAGGGAGGGGTGCAGCCATGCAACCAGAGAGCTGACTCTCCTGCCCACCCACCATCCCCTGCCACCTGCACCTCAGATCAGCTGCCAAATGGGTAACAGCCTGCGTTCCAGACTGGGGCGGGGGGGGGGGGGGACAAATTACAGATCTTGTTCTCAAACAGCTGCAGACCGTGGTGTGTAGGAGGGTTTTGAGGGGCATCCCCTTGTTTCCTGGACCCACACCGGTCACAGGCCTGGGCAGCCTCCCAGACCCCTCCTGCCAAAAGCATTTAAAGGCACCAGTCCTGGCTGTAGCCAGTGGGGGTAGGAATGAGTTAAAGTGAGCACCAAACTGAGACACCTGGGAAGGAAGAGGTTGAAAAAGAAGAGATGTGTGGGAATAAGGGCTTCTAGAAGCTTCCATGCGCCCCAGGAAATGACATGTGCCCAGGGAAGGACACAGGCTTAGAGAAGCCCGAGAAGTCCCCAGGCTCTCGCCGTGGATGGGCCTGAGGGCTCCACAGAAACTAAGTGAAGGCGCGCCTGATAAAGAGATGGTCTGTAAAGGCTGGGAGAGCGCTCTTTCCTTTCCACCACCTCTTTTTTTAATTCTTTTTCCAGCTCCAGGTGTTTTAAGGAAACTCTTGAGAAAACACACCTGAGTTAATGGATCAGAGACCAGTGGCTGCACATGGCGAAGAATACATACCTCCTGAAACAGAAAAGTCAGTAAAAAGAGCACACACACACAAGAAACAGCAAAAACTCTGGGGTGAGGAGAAAATCTGATTTCCAGAGTTGCCACAGTATATTTAAAATGTCCAGTTTTGGGGCACCTGGGTGGCTCAGTTGGTTAAGCATCCGAATTAGGCTCAGTCCAAATTAGGCTCAGGTCATGACCTTGCGGTTCATGGGTTCAAGCCCCGCATCAGGAGAGCCTGCTTAGGGTTCTCTCTCTCACTCGCTCTCGCTCTCTCTCTCTAATCCTGCTCTGCATTTCTCTCTCAAAAATGAACATTAAAGTCCAGTTTTCAGCAAATAATTATAAAACATGCAAAGAAACAAAGTGTGGCCTACTCAAAGGAACAAGAAATTGACAAGCTGTCACCACGAGTGCTACATCTCTGGCCACTGGGGATGGTCCCAGCCAGCTGGATCAAGAGTGTGCCACTCTTGAGACTAAATTCAAACACAAACTCAATCAGAACCCCCAATGCTTGGGAGAGGAGCCTGGTAAGTCCACTTGGGCAGCTGTCTCTAAGAACTAATGTGGAAAAAGCCAAGTGAGATTTGAAAAATAGAATGAAGAAAAACGTGCTTTTCAATACGTGGCAAAACATTACAGAGATGGAACAGTGAGAACACGGTTTCGTTCAGCACAGTTCTAAGAGAGGTCTGCACGACAGAGACAAGCCCGGAACCAGAGGACTTACAAGCTGGGAGTTCAGACTGACTGCAAACAGGGGAAAACCCAACACAACCGAGCGGCTGGCAGCTCCGCCATCCAAACCAGCCCATGTTGGCCTGCCAGCTCCACCAAAGCCCAAGCGGGAGCCCCCTCCACTCTCTCGGGTCTTAGATGAAGCGTCCATCCCAGGAACAACTAAACTGGGCCCGAAGGGCAGGTGCTGTGACTGGCCCACCAGGGAATGTGCTGGCTCTGGGGCATCAGTTTCCCTTTCTGGAAGGATGTGGGGAAGAGCACTGAGCAGACACAAGGGAAAACAACTGCAAATAATCATTTAATCCATGATAAAGACAGTATTTCAATCCAGGGACAAAATGACAAATGGTGTAAAGACAACTAGCAATTCATCAGGAAAAAAAATCAGACACATCAAGCTACATCTTGTCAAGACAAATGGAAACAGGCCAGTGAATTATTCATTTTCTTAAAGATTGTTTCACATAAAGAGAAAGAATACTTAATATGTAATGGGGTTGCAAAAAGAAATTTCCTGTGCTCTATTGCTTTTAGACAAGGAATAATAGTACTTCAACTTCGCGTGGAAATTTATAGGGCACAGGGCAGTCACTGAATCATTTTCTCAAAAGAAATCATTCTTGCTCCTAAATTCCTGCATCTAATACTTCTGAATTATAAAATTTAAAATAATGTATACCTCTGCAATGTTCGGATGCCTTATAGCTCCAAGGAACAGAAAAAGCTCTGACAGGTGTAAAGAACATTAATGACCTCCATCTTCCAGGTAGAGCGGCTTCCAAGCTGGTGAGTTCCCCACTCCGTGTGCTCCTTGTCCGCAGTTCTGCCCTCCCTCAGCTCACGACCCTGCCTTCCAGCCCTGGGCCACAAGATGCGATCAACAGGTTTCCAGATGGACAATGCCATTCTGCTCCTGATGCTTCATCATTGAAGAATCACCCTGAATACTTCCCTAAACATCCTGTTGGCCAGTGCTTGGTCATACTCTCAGCCCCAAACCACCTCTGGTGAGGGACAGAAACCAGGCCAGGAGACAAGGATCAAGGCACCATCCCCCGTGTCCTGTTATGCACGTGGCCCCTGGGCCCCTCACACATGGGCTCTGTCACTGTACATCTGCAGGCACTCCCTGCCCCTCCGGATCCTGTCAGGAATAGGAAAAAGAAGGATATTTTCTATACACGCCTGTTTTCAGTGCAACAAGCACTCTGTTTTGCGAACAGAGCTGCACCGTGCCTTTGCACACTTAGTGGTTGTGTTTTTATTAAATCAGCTAAACCCAAGACAGGCAAACACTTTTTTAAAGGCATTGTTTAGCTTCTTTATTGAAGAGCAGACCCATAACAATGGGCGTCACTATTTTAAATACCAAAAAGAGAGCGAGTGAATAGTGAGGTATGGTTTCCAAAAGGTTTAACAAACATTTTCAGAGCTCTGTTGAGAAAAGCAGAGTGAACACCCATGTCCCGCCCACTACGTTCAACACTCGCTAAGACCTTGCTACTTCCTGCTTCATCTACTTATGTACCCATATTTTCCCTGAACCACTTAAACGCTGCGGACATCGTGACAGTTCACCTTTCTGTTCCACGTAGTGGAAGACTCCCATCCATAACCACCATTATCTCACTTCAGAAAAATAACCAAGTCTGTAATATTATCGAATACCATTCCACATTTAAATTCCTCTCAATGCCTCCAAAGTACCTATGTGGATGTCTCCTGGAGCTGGGAGTTGTGGGGACCCAAGCAAGGATCATGCACCACATCTGATTCTGCCTCGTTAGTCTCTTTGGATTGAAAGAGTCCCCCACTCCCCTCCGAGACCCCCCCGCCCCGGCCCTTTCTCTCTTTTAAAAAATGACATTGACTTTTAAAGAGACCAGGTCAGTTGCCTTGGTGAATGCCCACAATTGATTTATCTATTAAGCTGTTCCTCTCTCTTTTGTATTTTCTGTAAACTAAAAGACGAAACACTTGAGGGTCATATCGAATACCCTGGCAAGACTGACGCAGTGCAACATACATACCTCACACTGCGTCTCAGCGAGGGGCGCCCCTGTCACTGCTGCTGACGGTGCTGCATTTTATCCCTAGTGAATAGGGGACAGTTAATCATTCCATTGTAAAGTTTACCTTTTCCAGGGTCAGTGAGGAAGATGTCTATGGGACATTTCTCTGGGACTGCACAAACTCCCAGTTTCCTTTGCGCTGAACGATCCTGGCGTCCACTGTCCACCTTTGCCCAGATGCCCTAAGGGTTGCATGTTAGCAACTTGTCAAATCCTATCATTCCTTCTACATGTATTAGCAGATACTTTCCTATAACTGTCAGCCTTTCCACAATGGGTCCCACTAAAAGGGCAGGGTGAAAATTCTTTCCTGCTAATTACAGAGTAAAGAGATTGGGCAAGATTCGTCTCCAACAGTGGAAATGAGCTCAAGCCCTTTTCTCTTTTTTGTACTGCTGTGGACACAGGTTTTTTTGTTTATTCAAATGTTGCCGTCAGTTTTAGTTGTTCCGTCTGATCATCAAATCACCCAAATTTGGCCAGGGAGAAACCCTACAAGCTAGCTTCTGGGACTCTGACGTCTCCCCATTAATCTTTGAGTATTTCTTCGCTTCCTGACACAATATGTACCAGCCGCACCCTGGACTTCAGGGCCCAGATACAGAACCAGCTGTCCCTCGGGGGAGTCCTGGTTCCTCATGTGGAAAATGCTGGCACTGAATCTGCTCATGGGGGGGAGGCTGCCACAGTTTCCCAACCCTCAGTGGACACAGCTAAGAGATATATATGACTTTTAAAAAACAATGAGCAACACTTTCAGTTTATATTTCTCATTATAATAAGGTTTACATAAATTCTTTCATTCTTATGGTCATCTCTTCTCTTAAACTGGGAGTTTTGCCTCCTGGTACCTCCAACAGTTTCCTCTTGCCTTATCTTATAATATGCAAAACTGGATCCAAAATAACATCAGTATTACTAATAAAATTAATGAGCGATATTGATAATTTTCTGCAGGTCTTTGTCCTTAAACATAATCCCATTGAAGACACACAGTCATAATCCTGCATTCAAAAGTTTCTTGTAAAAATTATGTTCTTTGTGATTATCAATTGGATATAAAAACTGATGTCTGTCTTCAATTTCAAAATGCTTTTATTTTCTATTTTTGAACAAATGTAAATAATTTTTTACATTTGTTCAAAAACTAAAAATTTCATAAAAAGGTGTAACAAAAGAAATGTGCTTCCATCCCTGACTCTACCCTGTTCACTCCTGCCTCCAGAGGAATTCATTTTTATTAGTTTATAGTTTATCCTTCTAGTATTTCTTTTTGCAAAAATAAACATGCGTGTGTGTGTGTGTGTGTGTGTTACTTCCTGACTCTCACACTGAATGTAGCCTGACAGCACTTCAAATTTGTCAAACGTCTCACTTACAATGCATATTGTACTATAAAATACAAAAACACACTGAGGGCATTTAGCATCAGAAACCGGTTGTGATAATTATTTAGCCATGGGGAAATCCTTCCTACTGATACCTATTTCAACATCTGCGACATAAACCAAACGTACATCACGTGTGTACGCTGCATACAACACACCTAAGCCATCATCACTTGGGCCCCTCAGGTGTCTTGTGCTGTCAGTTGCTTCCATGTGTTTTTCCAAAGGCCTCATACTCCCACAAGGAGCATCTTCAAAATCTGGTGACTTCAGCTACTACGTTATCTCTAGAGAAAACAATGTATCCACATTTCCCTCAACACTAATTACTTCCTTATATAGAGTTTGATCTTTTTCCTCGAAAGCTTTCCTGTATGTAAAGTGTTTATATTTTTCCACTCCAGTACCAATCACCTGGTCATCAGTAAGCTGTAACTCAGTAAATGCTTTTACATTTTTGCTGCCCTCTGTAATTTTAGCCCTGTGACTGAGTTCTCTGAGACATATATTAGGTTCATAGGTGGACATTAATATACAGGACTTCTTAGGGCTCTCTCTCTCTCCATGTAAGTTCTCTGATATTTAGTACAGTATGACACTGATACTTCCCCAACATTCATTCCAGAGAGCCCACCAACCCCTTCCTCACTGTCTTCTGATGCTGATTAAAGACTGACTTTCCTGAGGAGGAGGAGATCTCCCTGTTATTACAGTCATAAGGTTTCTCTCATGGGTTTTCTTCGTGTCACAAAACTTGACTTCATTCAGGAGGATTTTCCATATCTATTGCATCTTAGGGTATCTCTCTTGTGTGAATTACCTGAGGTTTTGTGAGAGTCAACTTCCTGCAGAAGGACTTGCCACATTTGCTACATTCATAGGGCTTCTCCCCTGTGTGTGTGCACTGGGGAACTGTGAGTGTCGACTTCATACAGAAGGACTTCCCACCTGGCTTACATTCATAGGGCTTCTCCCCTGTGTGAGTTCTCTCATGATTAATGAGGTTTGACTTCACATAAAAAGTTTTCCCATATTCCCTACATTCAAAGGGGTTCTTCCCTGTGTGAGTTCTCTGATGGACAGTGAGGTGTGATTTCATACAGAAAGATTTCTCACATTCGTTGCATTTGTAAGGTTTCTCTTCTGTGTGAGTTCTCTGATGTATGGTTAAGGCTGACTTATAACAGAAGGATTTCCCACATTTGTTACATTCATGGGGCTTCTCCCCAGTGTGTGTTCTCTGGTGTTCAATGAGGTGTGACTTCTGGAAGAAGGTTTTTTTACATTCCTTACATTCAAAGGGTTTCTCCCCTGGGTGTGTTCGCTGATGTTTAGTGAGGTGTGACTTCTGGAAGAAGGTTTTCCCACATTCTTTACATTCATAAGGTTTTTCCCCTGTGTGTATTCTCTGGTGTTGACTGAGGGCTGACTTCATATAGAAGAATTTCCCACACTCATTACATTTATAGGGTTTCTCGCCTGTGTGAGTTCTCTGGTGTACAGTTAAAGTTGATTTATGCCAAAAGGTCTTCTGACATTCGTTACATTCATAGGGTTTCTCTTCCGAATGTGTCCTCTGATGATCGGTGAGATTGGACTTCATGGAAAATGCTTTCCCACATTCACTACATACATGGGGTTTCTTTCCTGTGTGATTTCTCAGATGAATGTTAAGAAGTGACTTCACATAGAATGACTTCTCACATTCGTTACACTTAAAGGGCTTCTCTCCAGTATGAGTTCTCTGATGTATGATAAGGGTTGACTTCATATGAAAGGCCTTCCCACATTCATCACACTCATGTGGTTTCTCTCCTGTGTGAGTCTTCTGATGTTTGGTGAGGGCTGATTTTTTATAGAAAGACTTCTCACATTCATTGCATCCATAGGGTTTCTCCCCTGAGTGGGTTCTTTGATGCACTATTAGGATGGAATTCATGGAGAAGGCTTTGCCACACTCATTACATTCATAAGGTTTCAAACCAGTGTGAATTTTCTGATGTTTAGTGAGGTTTGACTTCACACAGAAGGTTTTCCCACATTCTTTACACTCATAGGGTTTCTTCCCTGTAAGAGATACTTGATGGATAATCAGGGCTGATTTATAGCAGAAAGATTTCCCACAACCCGCACATTTGTAGGGTTTCTCTTCCGTATGCTTCCCCTGGTGTACATGCAGGGCTGACTTATAGTAGAAAGATTTCCCACATTCATTACACCCACAGGGTCTCTCCCCTGTGTGTGTTCTCTGATGGTCAGCAAACTGTGACTTCTGTAAGAAAGTTTTCCCACACTCATTGCATTTGAAAGGTTTCTCCCCAGTATGTGTTTTCTGGTGTTTAGTTAAGTTCGATTTCACACAGAAAGATTTCCCACATTCCTTACACTCATAGGGTTTCTCCCCCGTGTGAGTCCTCTGATGATGATTGAAGTTTGATTTTGCGTAGAAGGATTTCCCACACTCAGTACACTGATAGGGCCTCTCTCCTGTGTGAATCCTCTGACGGACTTTGAGGACGGAGCTATGACAAAAAGACTTCTTGCACTCACTGCACACATATAGCCTCCTTTCTGACTGTGTCCTCTGCTGGCCAGGAGGGGCCAGCTGCATGGCGATTATGTCGCACTTGCTGGGCTTCTCTCCTGGGTGAGATCCTGGAAGGTCCATGGGTTGTGATTTCTGAAAAATTTCCCCACATTTATTACTTTCATATGGTTTTTCTCCTGTGTGTGTCTTCAGGCGTTGAGTCAGGTGGGACTCCTGGTAAAAAACACTTCCTGCAGTGACTACTTTCAAAGGTTTTCTCTCCTGTGTGAGTTTCAGTAGGTTGAGTGAGATGGAACTTCTTGCTGAAATTATTCTCATTTTCATTAGATTCATGGGTTTTCTCCTCCACATTAACTTTATGATGTTTTGAGAGGGTTGACTTCTCACACTCTTTGACCTCAAAGTGACTCTTTGTTGTGTGAGTTTCCTGAAGGACTTGGTGGGCTGACTCGTAACTGGTATTGCCCCTGTGTTCTGTACAATCAGGGGATTTCTCTTCTGTTTGAGCCCTCGTAGGTGTAATGATGGCTGCCTTATTAAGAATGGTTTCTCTACATTCCTCATCTTCAAAAAGTGGTCCCAAAGTTTGAATTTTGTGTTGCTCAGTGAGGTCCTCAGTTTGACTTAGGGATTTCCCATCTTTGCTATGTTCATCAGATTTCTTTCCAGTAGGAGTATTTTCTTGATTATTATCAAAAAGAAACTTCTCATGTGCAGTAATTTCTTCAGAATTCTGATTTGAATGACTTTTATCACTAGTAACTGATTCTGAAACATTCTTCAAACTCTTTCCACATGAGTTACGCTCACAGGGTGTTTTCTGAAAACATTATCGTTCTTCTTAGTCAGAGTTTTTTTGTTGATTAGTGAAACTTGCCACATGTGTTTGTCTTCTTTTTCCTGGCTTCTGTCTATAAGGTCATAAATAAGAAAAGTTAAGTCCACTTTAAAGATGTTAACACCTTTCCTATGATTACCAAGGTCAAGATAATTAACACATCCATCACCTTAAGTAGTTAACACAGGGAGACTATGTGAGGGTTGGGAGAGAATGGTCAACATCTACTCCCAACAACTTTACACTGTTCTTACTGTCTTAGTAACTACACAGTCCTCAGGCTGTGCATCACATTCCCAGAACTTGAAGTAAGTCATTTGTAAGAGAAGAAAAAAAAATCAAGCTGATCTAAGACAACCATAATAGCATCCAGTGCTAAAAGCAGTGGAGAAATAATGACAAAATTCTTCAAGACTAAAAGTAAATCCCAATAATTTCATATGTAGACAAAATGGCACTCAGGTGAAGTAACACCAGTGAGTCTGAACATGCAATAATGCAGGGAAATATTGTTCTCGTGAATTCTTAAAGAACCTACTAGAAAATGAACATCAATCAAGAAATAGTAGGGGCACCTGGGTGGCTCAGTCAACTAAGCGTCCAACTATGGTTCAGGTTATGATCTCATGATTCATGAGTTTGAGCCCTGTGTTGGGCTCTGTGCTGACAACTCAGAGCCTAGAGCCTGTTTTGGGTTCTGTGTCTCCCTTTCTCTCTATCCCAACCCTGCTTGTGCTCTGCCTCTCTCAAAACTGTACACATGTTTAAAAAAATTATTTTTAAAAAAAATGGTAAAATGTAGGGGTACCTGGGTGGCTCAGTCAGTTGAGTGTCCAGCTCTTGATTTTGACTCAGGTCATGATCTCATGGTTTGTGAGATTGAACCCCATGTCAGGCTCTGTGCTGACAGTGCAGAATCTGCTTGGGATTCTCCCTCTGCCTCTCTCTGCCCCTTGTCCCTACCCAGTTTGCTCTTTTTCTCTCTCTTAAAAAAAAGAAAGAAAAGAAAGATGGGGTGCCT
>NC_043707.1:34029273-34042681 GCF_006229205.1 Suricata suricatta | reverse complement strand
TTAAAAAAAAAAGAAATAATAAAATGTAATACAGCAGGAGACTGCTTCTGGGACTGATGTGTTGAACTGAGAACCAAGCCAAAAAGTAAGGCCTGGCTAAGTATGAATGGGGGAGGGGCAGAGAGAGTAGAAAACACAGAATCAGAAGCAGGCTCTAGGCTCCGAGCTGTCAGCATAGAGCCTGACACAGGGCTTGAACTCACAAACTGTGAGACCATGACCTGAGCCAAAGTTGGATCCCTAACCAGACGCCCCTCTCTGACCACCTTTTAAAAGAGCACACCCTGCTCTCTATCTCCTTTTAGCCTGCTTTAATTCTCTTCATGGGTCTTGATACCACTTGATAAGTAAATTTTTCAGTTACATTGATCTTCTCCTACTAGCCTGTAAGCTCCAAGAGCTCAGGAAGATTGTTATGTTTACTGGAACATCTCCAACACCAACACGAGTGGCACGTAGTATATCTGGAGAAGAATGAGTGAATAAATGCATGCATGCATGCATGCCTAGTGGAGAACATAAAAAGAAAATACACCATGAAAATGGAGAAAGATGAATACTAGAGAAAGAAACTGAATATATTTAAGACGACCCAAACAAGGGTTAAATACTGGGTATCGGGCAGAAAAGGACAGCAGTGGTATTTACAAGCGATGGACTGGGGCAATTCGGGTGATGAGGGCCCTACTAGCTCACCGTTTCGCTACTTCTGAAGGCCTCGGGGCCCAAAACAGAACTCCTGAGACACACAGCAGCCTCAGAACCAGCCCAACGGGACCTGATTGCTGTGGGCTTCTTTCTCCATAGTGACTAACTCACCTTGATCACCCTCATCTGGGGATTCTCTCCTTGATGGCCACAGCTCTTCTCCTTGTTCCAACTTAAAGGTCACCTCTGGTTTGGCGAGGCGACATCCTGTGAGTGGGATACAGGGTAAAACTCCTCACTGGGAGCCCATGGAGGATGAGGGAGGTGCAGCTTCAGGAGCCACATGATAAAGGTGCCAGTGAACCTTTCATTAGGGGGAAAGAACGCATCCTTTCTGTGCCCACTGGGAACATCTTTGACTCGTGATATGTACACACAATGTCATTAAACACTCCTTCAAGGGCCCACAAACTCTGGCAGCTCAGAACGAAGGAAAGACAGGCACGCTATGAGACACACAGCGAGCACCCCCACCCACTGCGGCCGGGTGGCTGTAGTTCTCCAACATCACGCCCCGGCACAGCGTCCTCTGTGTGCCCGTCAGTTGCAGCCACTCATCCCGGGTAAAGTCCACAGTCACGCCCTTGAACGACATGGATCCCTGACCAGAGCATTTCTGTTCAAGCCAAAGAGATCAGTATTAGGTGACATGAAAGAGATAAGCGACAAATAACTCTTAACATGTTTACTCTGAGAGTTTACCACAAACATGTATTGCCTTTTCTGTATCTCATTTTGTTTTCACCTTATGGGGTAAAGTAATATGACAGGAAAACCCAGACAGCATATTAACTTATTAATTTAAATTAAAAAACAATACTTTCAACTGTGTTCCTCAAACTGTGCCAGCCTGCCAAGAATATTAAGCTAAATCAGTTCTCTTTTTTTCCCCTGCCCTTAAGGAGCTTAAGCCTTAGCATGGAGACAAATCACATTTACAAACACTGCTCCTGCAATACGATATTATGAGAGCTGCATGGGAATCATTTACAATTTGTGTTAAGTAAGGGGAGAAGATACGGTTCTACTGCGCATTGTCAGGTTGGCTCTGACCTAGCAGGAGATCTTCGTGAATGAGGCACCAGCAGAGCCGAGGACGCAGGGCAACCACCCAGAAGGGGGCCCAGAGAACGTGATGCAGGACTCTAAGAAGACACATTGCAGAGGGATCCATTACAGGGCGAGTCTGGTCTATTGCTGCAGTTTAGTGTCTCTAAAATGCTCCACCCCAACCCTAGCAATATATTTTTGAGCACCTCCAGTTTAATTTATGTATTAATAAATAATGGGCACACCCTGTCAATCCATACAATAATGATAGCCCTAATTTATCTTTCTTTTTCCCCCTGGCTAAAAGTTAAATGACAATTGAGTGTTCCCTTCCTACTGGAGCATCCTGACCTCTACAGACGGGAGGTACAACAGCAGACAGCAAGGAGCCAGTGAGGAGGTACATGAAAGCAGTCACTGTCGCAGCTGAAATGTTTACAGTCAAACACAAGGCAGATCTCAAATAAAAATCCTCCAAAAACCCAACTTCAAAACTTAACCAGGAAAAGAAGAAATTAAACCCACTGAAAGAAATGATAAAACTAGAACAGAAATAAACAAAATAGAAAAACAACAGGTAAAATGAAAATAAAAGCCAGTCTTTTGAAGAGAAAAGCAAAATGGATAAACTTTCACCTAGATAGGCTAAGAAAAACACAGAGTGAAGACTCAAAATGCTAAAATCAGAAGTGAAAATAAGGACATTACTACCAATTCTGCAGAAATAAAAAGGCTTAGAAGACAGTACTCTGAACAACAGTGTGCCAAAACATTGGATAACCAAGAGTAAATGGACAAATTACTAGAACCACAAAACCTAGAAAGACTAAACCAGGAGGAAAACAGATGATCTGAATAGAACTATAAGTAGGAAGGAGGCTGGGTCAGAAATGAGGACTATAGTGACAAATACAAGTCCGGGACCTCATGGTTTCACTGTTTTATTCTACCAAAATTTCAAAAAAGAACTTACACCAATCCTTCTCAAAGTTTTCCAGAAAATTGAGGAGGACTGAACGCTTCCTAACTCATTCTGTGAGGCCAGTGTTACCTTGATACCAAAGCCAGAAAGGACACTGCATGAAAACCACAGACTATTATCCTTTTATGAACAGCTGCCAAATACCCAATAAAAATACTAGCAAACCAAGTTCAGCAGCATATTAAAAGTACCATGACCAAGTACAGTTTATTCCTAGAATGTGAGGGTGGTTCAAAATATGAAAATCAATTAACATCATATACTATACATTGTCTGAACGAAAAAAATGATATGATAATCTCAGTTGATGGAGAAGCATCTGCCAAAATCCAATACCCATTCTTCATGATAAAAACACTCAATAAACTAGGAATAATAGGAATCTACCTCAATATAATAAAATTACTATATGGAAAAGACACAAAAACATCACATTCAATGCTGAAAGACAGGAAGTTCTTCCTCTAAGATCAGGAACAAGACAAGGATGCCCAATTTTTGCCACTTCTATTCAATATAGTACTGGAAATTCTGACCAGAACAAAGAAAGAAAGAAAAAAAAAAGAAGAGGAAAAAAGAAAGAAAAGATACTCAAATGACAAAGGACAAAGTTAGATTACATCTATTTGAAAATGGTACACTCTTTATGCAGAAAACCCTAAGGAGTCTACAAAAAAATGAGCTAATAAAAGAATTCAGCAAAGTAGCAGGAAATATACAAAGTCAAGACACAAAAAACATACATTTCTATACACTAACAACAATTTGAAATGGAAGTTATAAAAACAATCCCATTTACAATAGCATCAAAATGAATAAGATACTAGGAATTAACAAAGGAGGTGAAAAATTGTACAGTGAAAGCTACAGAACACTGCTTAAAGAAATTAAAGACATAACTAGATAGGAACACACCCCACATTCAGGGACCAGAAGACAACATTGCCAAGATGTCAAAATACTACCCAAAGCAATCTACAAAAATCTACAAAATGAATGCAATCTCTATCAAAACCCCAATGATTTTTTTTTTTACAGAAATAGAAAAAACTCTCTTAAAATTCCCATGGAATCTCAAGGGACCCCCAAATAATCCAAACAATCTTGAAAAAGAAGAGTTGGAGGACTTACATTTCCTGATTGCAAAACTCACTACAAAGCTACAGAAATCAAAACAGCATGGCATAGGCAATAGACAGACGTGCAGATCAATGGAATAGAGAGCCCGAAATAAAACCTTGTGTACAAGGTCAGATAATTTTCTGTAAAAGCGCCAAACCATTCAATGGGTAAAAGACAGTTTTTTCAACAAATGACACTGGGAATACTGGGTATCCACATGCAAAAGAATGAAGTTGGAACCCTATATAACACCATAGACAAAAGTTAAAGTAGATCAAAGACCTAAATGAAAAGATATGAAACACTAAAACTCTTAGAAAAAAACATAAGGCAAAATCTTTATGACACTAGATCTAGGTATAATTTTCTGGATAGGACACTACAGGCACAGGCAACAAAAGAAAAAAATAGACAAGTTAATTTTCCTGAAAATTACAAAATCTGTGCATCGAAAGACACTATCCACAGAGTAAAATGCAACTCACAGAATGGGACAAAATATGTGCAAGCAATGTATCTGATAATGCATTAATACCCAGAATACACAGGGAACTCCTAGAACAAAACAACAACACGAAACCCACAAACATCCAATTCAAAAATGGGCAAAGGACCTGAGCATTTTTCCAAAGAAGATACATAAATGGTCAATAAACACATGAGAAGATGCTCAACATCACTGGTCATTACAGAAATGCAAATTAAAACCACAATGAAATAGCACTTGCATCCATCAGAATGGTTACTATAATACACACACACACACACACACACACACACACACACACACACACCAAGTGCTGGAGAGGATGTGGAGACACTGGATCCCCCATGCACTGCTGGTGGGGATGTGGAATAGTACATCCATTATGGAAGGGTGTGTCAGTTCTGCAAAAAAAAAGTTGAAAACAGAATTACCATATGACCCAGAAACTCTACTTCCGGATATATATCCAGAAATCAAGGCGGGGTCTTGAGGAAATGTTTGTACACCTGTATTTAGAACAGCATTATTCACAATAGCTAAAATGTGGAAACAACCCAGGTGTTCCTTAACAGATGAATGGATAAGCAAATGTGTTATATACATAAAATAGAATATTATTATTCATCCTTAAAAAGGAAGGGTATTCTGGCACATGCTTCAATACAGATGAACTTGTAGACATTATGTTAAGTGAAATAAGCCAGCCACAAAAAGACAGATACTATATGACATTATTTACATGAAATAAATATATAAGAATATCAGACCTAGACAGAAATATACAAATATATCATATATCAGAATAGTCAATCTCATAGAGACAGAAAATAGAATAGTGGCTGCTGGAGACAAGAGGAAGGGAGGAATACAAAGTTATTGTTCAATGGGCATAGAGTTTCAGTTTTATAAGATTAAACGAGTTATGGGGATGTATGGTGGAGATGGCTGCACAACATTATGAACGTATTTATTTAATACCACTTAAAACTTAAAATGGCAAATTTCATATGCCACAATAAAAAATTGGGGGGAAATTGCATTAAAGCCCCATCAAACGTACATGGCTGGAGAACAATATATGACGCTAATACTAACCAAGAGAAAGTAGGAGGGCTTATATTACTTTCAGGCAGAGCGGACTTTAAGAGAAGTTAAGGGTCAATTCTCCAAGAAGATATAATAATCCTTAATACGTATGTGCCCAACAACAGAGTGTCATGTACATCAGGTAAAACTCACTGAACTCCCAGGAGAAGGAGGCGCATGCACAGAATTGAACTCCACACCACCATCAATTAACTGAATCTAACTGACATCTATAAGACTACTCCATCCAAAAGAAGCAGGATACATTCTTCTCAAGTTCACATGGAACATTGATCAAGACGGCCACATTCTGGGCTAAAGACACACCTTAATTAATTAAGAGAAAATAGAATCATACAATTTCTGCTCTCAGACCACAGTGGAATTAAACTGTAAAGCAGAAACAGAAAGATAACTGAAAAACTCCAAAATACATGAAGATCAAACAACACACTTCTAAATAGGGTGAAAGAAGAAATCTCAAAAAAATAATTTAAAATGGTTTCTATTAAATGAAAAATAAAACACAATTTATCAAAAATTTGTGCAATGCAGCCAAAGCAATACAGCAAAATGTATAGCATTTAGTGGAGATATGAGAAAAGAAGAAAGATATAAAATCATTCACCTAAGAATCCACCTTAGGAAACTGGAAAAAGAACAACAAACCAAAAGTGAATAGAAGAAATAATAAAAATTAGAATAGAAATCAAATGGAAATTTAAAAAGAAATTAAAAAATGGAAATAAATAGAAAAAAAAGCAGTGAAACCCAATGCTGATTCTTTGAAAAGATTAAAAAAAAAAGCCTCTATCAAGGCTTTCTAAAAAATAGAGGACATGAAGTACTAAAATGTGATATCAAAGAAGGGATATCACTATAGATCCTAGGGATGTTAAGATAATAATAGAGGAATACAATAAATAACTCTATGTCCACAAATTTGATAACCACATGAAATTATTCAAAAATACATCCTGCCAAACACACAAGAAGAAATATGCCAATCTAAATAAGTTTGTATCTATCAAAGAAACTGAGTCAATAATTAATAAACTTCCAAAACAGAAAGCACTAAACTTAGATGAGTTTACTGGTGAATTTTACCAAACATTTAAGGAAGAAAGTATACTACTTCTCTACAATCTCCCTTTAGAAGCTAGAAACAGAGAGGATGCCTGGGGCTCAGTCAGTTAAGTGTCCAACTCTCGATTGCAGCTCAGGACATGATCTCAGGTAGTGAAATCGAGCCCTGCATCGGGCTCCCTGCTGGTCATGTAAGTCTGCTTAAGATCCTCTCTCTCTCTCTCTCTCTCTCTCTCTCTCTCTCTCTCTCTCTCTCCCTCCCTCCCTCCCTCCCTGGCTCTTCAAGCATGTGCTCGCTCTCTCTCTCTCTCTCTCTCTAAGCTAAGAAGAAACAGAGGGAAGAGTTCCTATTTCATTCTATGTGGCCATCATTACCCTAATACCAAAATAAGACAGACATTTCAAGAAAACTAAGGACCAATATGTCTCATCGAAGTAGAAGCAAAATCTTCAATAGAATATTAGCAAAACAAATCCAACAACATATGAAAAGAGTTATATGGCACAACCAAGTAGTATTTTTCCCAGTTATGCAAGGCTGATTCAATATTTAAAATGAATTAAAGTAAACAATTGGATCAACAGGCTAAAGAAGAAAAATCACATGACCACATCCATAGATGCAAAGCATTTGAAAAATGATAAAAATTCTCAATAAACTAGGAATACAGAGAAGTGTCCTCAACTTGATAAAGAATACCTACAAAAACCCTACAGCTAACATCATACTTAACGGTGAGGAACTAGAAGCTTGGGAACTGATTAGCAAGAAAGAAATAAGCTGTCTTTTTTCACAGAAGACATGTTCATCTATGTAGAAAATCCAAAAGAATTAACAAAAAAAGACCTGAAGCTATTAAGTGATTATAGCAAGTTTGCAGAATACAAGGTTTATAGCAGTCAATTGTTTTCCATTATAACAGCAATAAAAAATAAAACAATTTCATGTACATTTTTACTCAGAAAAAAATGATACTTGGGTATAAATCTAACAAAACACATATAAAATATATATGAGGAAAATCATAAATCTCTAATGAAACAACCACAAAACTAAATCAGTGAAGAGGTAGCCCATGTTCATGGACAGGAGGAGTCAACATCGTCAAGATGTCAGTTCTTCCCAACTTGATCTATAGCTTCAATCAATCCTAATCAAAATCCCAGCAAGTTATTTTGTGGGTATCAACACACGATTCTCAAGTTTATATACAAAGGCAAAAGACCTACAGTGGCCAATATAATATTGAAAGCAAGGAACAAAGTTGGAAGACCAACACCAGCTCACCCCAAATCCTATTAAATACAGTCAGCTGATCTTTGACAAAGGAGCAAAGACAGTGTTTTCAACAAACAGTGCTAGAATAATTGGAAATCCACATGCCAAAAAATTAATCTACATTCAGACGTTATATCCTTCCCAAAAATTAACTCAGAATGGGTCACAGACCTAAATGTAAAGTACAAAGCCATAAAATTCCTAGAAGACAAAACAGAAGAAAATCTAGATGACTCTGGAGGTGACTTTTTATATACAACTCCAAAGGCGTAATGCACAGCAGAAAGAACTGATGAGCTGGAAATCATTAAAACGAAAACTTCTGCTCTGTGAAAGATAGTGTCACGAGAGAGAATACAAGCCACAGACTGGAAGAAAATATTTGCAATAAACATATCTGATAAGGGACTGTTACCCAAAATATACAAAGAACTCTTAAAACTCTTAAAATAAGAGGGGCATCTGGCTGGCTCACTCAGGAGAGCATGCGACTCTTGATCTTGGGGTCATGAGTTCAAGCCCCATGTCAGGTGTAGAGATTACTAAAACAAAATAAATAAACCTAAATCATAAAAACTCCATACTAAGAAAACAAACAACTCAAGACTTTAAGGAACAATCACCAAAGACATACAGACAGCAAATAAGCACATAAAAAGGTGCTCCGTATCCTATACATTAGAGAAATGCAAATTAAAATGAAATACCAGCACACGCCTATTCGTATGCCCCAAATCCAGAACACGGATAACTCCACATGCCAGTCAGAATGCAAAACAACAGAAATTCTCATTCAGTGCTGGCGGAAATGTAATATGGTGCAGCTGGTGTGGACAACAGTTCGATGGTTTCTTATGAAGCTAAACATACTCTTACCATAAGACCCAGCAATCACACTCCTTGGTATTTACTCAATGAAGTTAAAACGTGTATCCACACAAAAACCCAGCACACGGACATTTATTCCAGCTTGTTCACAACTGCCAATACTTGGAAGCAACCAAGACGTCTTTCAGTAGGTGAATGGATAACTAAACTGTGGCCCACCCAGACAGTGGAATATCATTCAGAGCTGAAATGAAATGACCTATCAAGCTATGAAAAGACATGCAGGAATCTTAAATGCATACCACCAAGTGAAAAATAGCCTGTCTGAAAAGGCTACACATGCTCTATGATTCCAATGCTATATGATATTCTGGAAAAGGCAAAACTATGAAGACGGTAAGAATATCAGTGGTTGCCAGGGCGAGGAAGATGAAAAGCACAGAGGATTTCTAAGCACAGGGAAAATGCAGTTGGCCTTTGAACATGAGTTTAAACTGCCTGGGTCCACTTGTACTCAGATTTTTTCATTTTCCTTTTTCTTTTAAGTTTTTATTTATTTATTTTGAAAGACAGAACATGAGCTGGGAGGGGCAGGGAGAAGTGAGAGAGAAGGAATCGCAAGCAGGCTTCATGCTGTTGGCACAAAGCCCAAGGCAGGGCTCAACCTGCTGAACGGGGAGATCATGACCTGAGCCAAAATCAAGAGTCGGACGCTTAACCGACTGAGCCACCAGGTGCCCCTGATTTTTTTCAATAAACTCAGTACTACAAATGTTTTCTCTTCCTTATGAGTTTTTTAATGATAGCTTTTTTTTTGTCTAGCTTACTTATATTGTAAGAATACAGTATATAATACATGTAACATAAAAAATATGTGTTAATCGACCGTTTACATTACTAGTAAGGTTTCCAGTCTATTAATAGTTAAGTTGGGGGGGTGGGTTAAAAGCTATATGTAAATCTTTGACTGACCAAGGGACTGGCACACCTAATCCCATGTCGCTCAAGGGTCAACAGTACGCTGTACGATATTGTAACGGGGGTCACGTTACACATTTCTCAAAACCCACAGTGTGAACACCAAGAGTGAACCCTAGGGTAATCTATGGACTTTGGATGATTAAGATGTATCAATGTCGGTTCATCAATTACAACAAATGCAACACTCCGGGGGTGGGGGCGGATGTTGATAATGGGGAAGGTTGTCGGTGGGGGGCAGGAGGACATGAGAAATCTCTGTACATTCCACTCAATTTTTTTTAATGTTCTCCATTTATTTTTTAGAGACAGAGAGAGACAGCATGAGCAGGGGAGGATCAGAGAGAGAGAAGGAGACACAGAATCCGAAGCAGGCTCCAGGCTCTGAGCTGTCAGCGCAGAGCCCAATGCTGGGCCCGAACCCACGCACCGTGAGATCATGACCCGAGCCGAAGCCGGATGCTTAACCGACTGAGCCCCCCAGGCGCTCCATCCACTCAATTCTGATGTAAACCTAACCTGATTGTGCTCACTTCAGCAGCACATATACTAAAAATGATATAAACCTAACACTGCTCTAACAAAACACAAACCCTTAAAGCAACAACAACAACAAAAACTCCACCTTGTATGATCCCAGACAACATTCAGGGAAGAGAAAGGAGACCCTCCCTTCTCCCAGATGGCCCTGCTGAGTTCGCAGATAGCATGGTTACAAAGGAAGAGCAGAGTATGGGGCACCTGGGTGGCTGTCAGTTAAGTGTTCAACTTCGGCTCAGGTCATGATCTCATGATTCATGGGTTCGAGCCCCGTGTCCGGCTCTGTGCTGACAGCTCAGAGCCCGGAGCCTGCTTCAGACTCTGTGTGTCTCTCTCTCTGCACCTCCTCCACTCACTCTTAGTCTCTCTCTCTCTCTCTCAAAATAAAATAAAGACATAAAATTTTTTAAATAAATAAATAAACATTAAAAATTATTTTTAAAGGAAGTCCTGCTATATGCTACCACATGCATGATCCCCGAAAACATTATATTAAGTAAAAGAAGCCAGACACAAAAGAATAAAGATTGTGTGATTGCACTTAAATAAAATATCTAGAATGGGAAAATTCATAGAAACAGAAAGTAGATTTGGGCACCAGTGGCTGGGAGGGGGATCAGGAGTTACTGGTTAAGGATTACAGAGATTGTTCTGGAGGTGGAAAATGTTTTAAAAATCGTGGTGATGGCCACACAACATTGTGAATGTAATTAATGCCCCTGAACTGTACGCTTATGGTTAAAAGGTTAAAATGGCTAATCTTGTTATATATACTTTATCATAATAAAAGAAATGTGAGGGAAGAGTGCATAAAGCCATTTGCCAAAGACTGTGAGTCTGAACAATCTGTTTAAACTTGTACAGTTTAACAAGTTAAGAAACGGGGCACCTGGGTGGCTCAGGCAGTTGACTGTCCGGCTTCGGCTCAGGTCATGATCTTGCAGTTCGTGGGTTCGAGCCCTGCGTCAGGCTCTGTGCTGATAGCTAGCTCAGAGCCTGGAGCCTGCTTCCGATTCTGTGTCTCCCTCTCTCTCTGACCTTCCCTTGCACATGCTGTCTCTGTCTCTCTCTCTCTCTCAAAAATAAATAAAAAAACATTAAAAAAAAAGAAAGAAAGAAACAACAAGCCATCTGTTTCTTCCATTCCTCCAGTCTTAGATCAGAGCAGATGTTCAGAAAGCCCTCAGAGTCCAACAGCACTATGGTCCCTAATAAAATCTGAGTTCTGACCTTCGCTCCCAACGAAGAACGATGACAGGCAAACAGGTGCTCAATGCCAGGCTCTTCACTACCCGAAGGGCTTCAAAAATATTTTTCCCAGACTCCAGAGTCACTAAGTCTCGCTGTCCCAGGAAAACCTGACTGGTTTCTCTTTGTGGTCGCTGGAAATCCTGCAAGATCAGGAAGCTCAAAGACAAACGTGGGGCTCACCTCTGATGACATAGGCCCCGTGAGCAGCCACACTGCCAGCTAGACACAGACCACCCACTCACTCTCCATTTCCCCAGAAGCACTTCTCTATTTCCACTCTCCTACCTTCGTGTATGAACACATTTACAACAACCACAAAGTCTGCTGGGAAAAAGAAATCAAGAATCAAGAGAAGAAAGAACTCACCTGCGATTTGTTCATCTTCCGTTGAACCCGGAAGAACAGCAAAGCCTGGGAAGGCAGACCTGTAAGAGGACGACAGAGAGTCAGGAGAACGAGAGCCGGCTGGCCCTGCAGCATCTTGACTCCCGTACAGACTGCCGCGCACAGGCTGGGTAACCTCTGATCGTGGAGAAGGAAAATGACATCCGTCCCTTCGTGACTCCTTAAACGGTTCCTACTGTTTTAACTACGCCCCTCTCCCACAGAAACATTGAAAACCGAACTATTAAGCAAATTCTGGCATGTCCAAAAAAAAAAAAACGAAATACAATGTCTTCATCAAACCTGATGTTGCAGGGAAGAACAAATCCTAAAGGATGTTATCTGTATCTGATTTACTAGGTAATGTTCACCCCCTGAGTCGGAGAATCCTCCAGAGCTTTGGGAAAAGGCGCAGATGCCTGAACATAGGTCTTGTAAAAACGTGTTTCTTCTAATTGGTTGGATGCTTCTCAAAAGGATCTTTTAGCCTCCTTTTGATGGGGCTGTGGGGACAGACCAAGCTAGGACTCAGGGACTCCAGCTTCTATTCGCCTCTTGTTAATCCTAAACGAGCCGTTTCCCCTTTCAGGATCTTCCCCCCACTTCTGCCAGATGAGACAAAAATAGAAAGGGGGGAAAAAACCTGGCAAAGGCTCCCTGAACTACTCCTCTGGAGCCTGTAAGATCAGGACACGAGAGCACATCTCCACATGCCTGACGCGGTGAAAGCGGCCCAGTTTCTGCAAAGAATCGGTGGCGAGGCAAGAGTGCCTTTTGGGGTGCGGTTGAAAAGAAAGGCTGGCTGTGGAACCCCCGGCGTGTCCCGCCAACCCGGTGACACTTGTCACACGGTCTGTCCCTTGCCGCCACCTGGCCCCGGTTCCCTTGTCCCATCTGCAAAGTGACTCACAGCATCTGAATGCGGGGAAATCTCTGGAGCCCTGGCCCCCTGTGCTCCTCTGCTGCGTGTCTCCTCTCTTTCTGATGGCCTCCGATGCGTCCTTCCGGGCACGATTCCGGTGCCCGCAGCCCGGTCCTGCCTCCGGGGAGCTGCTTTGTGCCAGGAGAGCCTGGAGGACGCACACCCGCTGGCTGGCACCTCATCAGGGGCCCGGTTCCACCGTCCTCCCCTCCCCAGAAAACACACGGGGCTGTCAGGGAGCGCAGAGCAGGGGGCTGAGGACAAAGGTAGGCGGGCAGCCATGAAGTGCCCTCAGCCCCTGGACAGCGCAGACTTGGGGCGCCCACGCCCCCGCGGCTTCCCGGTGCCCGATATTCCACGGACCCGGGGCGACGCGAAGGGACCGCGATGCACACCGCCGCGGGGTGCGTGTGACCACGTCACATCTGGGTCACGCGTGTGGGGCCTCGGCGCCGGGCTCCGACGGGGGCACGGCGGGCAGCGCGCGACACCCGGTCCTACCTCCGCGACCCACGCGCGGGCGGGTGGGGGTCGGCGCTCTGTTCTCTGGGCCGCGGTCGAGCCGCCTCGGCGCCTACGAGGACGGAGACCCCAAGGCGAGCGTGGCCTCCCCACAAAACGCCGCACTTCCTGTGCGTTCGCTCAGAGCCCCCAGAGGCGCCCCCATTAGGAGTAGACGAGGCTCCCGCCGGGGGAGGCAGGGGC
>NC_043707.1:34013168-34029173 GCF_006229205.1 Suricata suricatta | reverse complement strand
CCCCTCCCCCACGTCATCTCACTCCCGGCCCACCTTCTCCCTCCCCCACATTACCCCACTCCCACTCCGCCCCCACATCACCTCCAGTTCCCCCTGTTTCCCCCCCACACACCCACCCCAACTCCGCCCTCATGTTTCCCCCATACACCCCCACCCCAACTCCGTGGTCTCTCCTGCCAGGAGGTGAGGGGCCTCAAAGCCGCCAAATATGGGAGAGATTCAGGAATACAGATAAAAATTTTAACCAAATTAGCCCTTGCAATCAATTGCCCAGCCAAACAACTGGATAATAATGAAATAATCTCCAATGGTGTATGTATATGAATCTTGTTCAATTTAGTTGCACTGGAAAAATCATGGAAGCAATATGAATTTAGACAGTTTAGGTGTCCAATCAATGACTATGTGAAATACTTTGGGGAAGGTGGTAGCCATTCAAAACTACAATGTAAGGTAAATAACTCACGGGTAATAATGTTCATGATCCATTTTCGAATCAAAATATACTCCAAGATTTGAGTCACCTGGGTGGCTTGGTCGGTTGAGTGTCCAACTTTTGATTTCGGCTCAGGTCATGATCCCCAGGTGGTGGGATCCTCACTGAGTGTGGAGCCTGCTTGAGATTCTCTCTCTGGCCCTCTGCCCTTCTCCCCTATGCACATGCACAAGCTTTCTCTCTCTCTCTCTCTCTCGATAGATAGATAGATAGATAGATAGAGTCCAAGATATAAGATAGGGTCCCTTTTTTATTTGCCCATGTGCTCTAAAGATTATAAACAAATACGGGGTTTTTTTAAATGAACAAAGAAACTCACAAACAGTAGAGAACAGTGTGGGCATTTTGGACATGGTTCATTCACAGGAGTCTAAGACTGGAATTAACATCTGAATATCAGTTAAAGGGACACTGCCCTGAAATGCTGGCAAAGCACATCAGCTTTACTATCCTACAATTCCTGTAAGTTTAAATTTACAATTTAACAAATCTGTATTATTTAAAATTTTGGGCTTACTATGAGATTATTAATATTCTATTACCTCAAACCTGCATGATTAAAAGACCTATCGGAATGACAGTACTCTACTATGCGTCCTCTCCTGACTCTATATTTGTATATAAAGTCATAGGGACGGTCAGGATGGCTGCACAATTAATGGATAACAGTGATTTCTTTGGACAAGTGGACCTAGGATCCACTTACTATATATAAGACTTTAGATTTCTCTACAAACATTTTTCTTCCCCCACAGAGAAAAGATAATCACTTCTTATTTGTGGGACTGTGAGGTGCAAGGCAGCACTATACACTAGTCCTGCTCAAAAAGGGGGGTCAGCTCACATTTGCAAAGACAATCCCCAAGCAGGAACAGCCTGGTCCTAGCTGTGGGTAACTTTGATCAAGATCCTTCAACTGCCCAGACTTCAGCACTTCCATTCATAAAGACTAAGGGGATGGGTCATGCAGTGTGTTTCCTGCTATGAGACTTCACAAGCATTCAAGCTTTGCACAAACTCTTGGAAATCTGGGATCTGCAACTTCCTAACACCATGAGATAAAAGGAAGACACTGCCTTGCTGTTTAGGAATAGAGTTGGCTATATGACATCATGTGGTGGGAATACTATGACTGACTGTGTGTATTTGCACAAGTGTGTTCTAAGAGTGTGTCTGAGAAGCAGTTATGCAGAGGGGTGGAGCTAGGTCTACAAAGTCTGAGGGCCTGAGCTCAAACCCCAGTTCACCAGGCTACCAGAGCTTGAGACCTTAGGGTGGCTCTCTGTGCCTCACTTTCCTCATCTGTAAAATGGGGATGATGATCACCCTTCCCAGAGGCTTGTAAGGACCAAGGGAGACTTATGTAAGTACATACTGCAGTGGCTGGAAGAGCACCAACCCAGGAAGCCAGGAATCAGGGAACATGCACAGGTTGCTGTTCTAGGCATTGGTAGCTTTTAAGTGTTTTTAAGGAATTCATCTGAATGATACTGTCATCTTGTGTGAGTGCAGTTACCTGCACTGTGGTGGCAGGGGGGGCACCCCAGTTTTTTGAAATAAGGAAGGTTATAGACAAGCCAAAGAGTAAGAAAGTAATAACTTTATTATGTTATGTGTGTGTTCCCCCAAATTCACATGTTGAAACCCCAATTCCAATGATGGTGTTTGGAGGTGGGGCCTTTGAGAGGTTATCAAGTTGTGAGGGCGGAGCCCTCACGAATGGTATTGGTGCCCCTATAAGAGGTCAGACAGCTAGTTGTGACAATAGGAGACAGTATGCGACCCAAAAGAGGGCTCTCACCAGAATCCAACAGTGACAGCACATGTCAGGCTTCCAGCCTCCAGAACTGTGGGAAATACATGTTTGACATTTAAGCTGTCCAGTCTGTGGCAATCTGTTACAACAGCCTGAACTAACACAGACCCCACGGTACTTGGCACTGTCTCCATCCAGGTTCTGCAGCAACCTGTCAGGCTATGTGTTCCACGTGGCACAGCCTCAGGAAGACAGAGCCGCCTGGCGGGTCTGCCCAGTAGCTGCTTCTCCCCCTCCCCACACACATCACAGGTATTATCAAGAGCAGAAATTGAAACCTGTCATGCGCCGCTATGCAGAATCTAGGGCCTGTCAATTTCACTGAATCAAAGTCTAAGACATTGTACCAAGCTCTCCCCACCGATGACTCAACAGCAACCCTACCACGTAGCTAGGCAGCCCTATACTTGTGGAAAAGCTGAGACTTTTCGAGGTTAAATCACCTGCAGAGTCCATAAAACCAGCACATGTTGGAGTTGAGATCTGAACCATGACCATTTTACCAGACTTAGCTCTTAAGCATAAGGCTAGACCAGCACCACTCACAAAAGTATTTGTTGTCCCATGCTGCCAGCAAACCTTACAGGAGGGCCATCCCAGAGGCCACCAGGAATGGCAACCATCCACTATTGAGAGTCCAACTGAGTCAGGCAACGACACAGCCCAGCAGTCGTGATGTCTTCTTTCTTCCCTCCTCTGCCACCTAAGACACGTGAACAGGAAAGTTGCATTTGCACCCCTCGCCTTTTCTCATCTTTAACAAGGAGAGGAAAATTCGGTCATTCCAGGAGGAAATCCACTGGGATCCCTCCCAGGGACCCCTCTCTCCCTCCATCCTGATAAAGGTCCTTCTCCACATTCATGGAATAAGCTGGGTCTTGGCCCAAAGGTTAGGTAATTATGAGGGACCCTTCCCAGGGGAGTCCTGAGGACCTTAGAAAGGTCAGAAATTCAGAACCAGAAAAAAGCATCCATCCTCCCCGACCCCACCTCACCCCCAACCCGCTGGGCTGAATCGTGAGCGCCAGGAGGAAGGAAACAGGAGGGCAGCGGGGGAGAAAGCGGGAAGAATTTCACAGACTTAGCCAATCCCAGGGGAGCAGCATGAGACGTGGAAAGCCTGTTTCAGCCAATTCAGAGAGAGTAGGCAGCGTGGAAAGCTAGCCTTCCCCAATCCTGAGGGAGGAGCCCCCTGCGCCAGCCAATCCCCGAAGGAGCAGAGGGCGTATTGGGTGAACCCTTCTACCAATTAGAGAACGCGGAAGTCCCTTTGCGAAAATCGTATTAGGCCGTGGGAAGTTTTCTTTGGGTTGCAGAAGTTGGTTTACGGAGCTCGGCTTAGGAAATATAAGTTCTCAATTATTAATGTGAAACAGTAATATCGTCTGCACCAGAAGGACGCTTGGTTCTTTCTCATCCGCACACCTGGGAACTCTCCCAGGATTCTCCAAAAGATTTAACCATCACAGAATAAAAATTTGGGGGAATTTAGGAAATTATCATGCAAACATCAGTAGTCGGTTTGGCTATCAGTTGGACTTTTTGACTATTTGCATTTTTTAAGATAAACTTTTTTTTAGAAATTAAAAAACATCCAGAAAAACTAACAAATTTTACCTTTAATTGCAAGGCATTTGATTCCTATACTATTTTTCTACCCATGTAGGAGGTAACATTTTCTGCTTAGTAGGAAATAAATAGCTTTCTTGTAACTCTCTTCTGAGCCATTGTGTTTCTTACAACCGCAGGAAACAATGCTTTGTGAGAACTTACCGCTAGTGTCAGAAGCTGTTTTGATGTTTCCACTCCTCTGATTTTCAGGACAAGAGCGAGAAGGTAGGCCTTGTGTTGAGATAACAGAAATACAGTTTTATTGGGATAATAAGTGACACAGAGTGAATTGAACATGCATGAAGTTTACAATTGGCTATATTTTGGTGTGTGAATATACCCATAACTCCATCACCACAATCAAGATAATGAACCTATTATACCCCCCAAAGTTTTCTCATGCTCCTTTAAAATCCCTGTCCCCCACTTCTCAATGTCCCCCCACTCCCAGGCTATCACTGGTACGCTTTCTGTCACTGTAGATGAGTTTGCATTTTCTAGATTTTTAGACTTTTACATAAAGCAAATTACTTTTGAATGGCTTCTTCAGGCCAACGTACCTATTTTGAGAATCATGCATGTTGTTGAGTGTATCAGTACTATTCCTTTTTATTGCCAAGTAGTCCACTGCATGAACAAAGTATTATTTGTTTACCCAGTCACCTGTTACTGGACATTTGGGTAGGTTCCAGTTCATTCCTCTCAGGTAAATACCTACGAGTTGAATACCTGAGTCTAGGGTAGATATATATTTAACATTTTAAGAAACTTTCAAACTGGTTGACCGTTTTCCATTCCCACCATCAATGAGTGGGAATTTAAGTAGTTTCCTGTGCTTTGCTATGGTTAGTTTGTTTAGATATTTATAGTCATTTAAAATAGGTGTGTAGTGTGTATTTCCCTAAGATTGATGGTGCTGAGCTCCTTTCTTGTGCCCAGTTCCCATCATTATATCTACTTTAGTGATGTATCCATATATTTTGCCCATTTTTTTAAAAACTGGGGTTGTTTTCTTCCTATTGAACTTTTAGAGTTTTTCATATTTCTGGATACAACCCCTTTAACAGTATGTGATTTGTATTATTTTCTTTCAGTCTTTACATTGTCTTTACAAGTGTCTTTTGAAGTTCTTGATATTAATAAAGTCTAATTTATATATTTTTTTCTTTTATGGGTCTAGTTGTATCTCAAAAAATTCTTTGCCCAACCAAGCATTTATAAAATTTCCCCTGTGTTTTCTCAAAAGCTTGATGGTTTTACATTTGTGTCTATTATCTCCTTTGAGCTAATTCTGATATGTTGAGGGAGGTGTGGACCAAAATACAGTAGTCAAATAGGAATTTGGAAGTAGAATGATAGAAAGGCAGTATTACAAATTATTGTCTAAGAATTTTCCAGACCTAGGAAATACGTTCATACAGCAATTCACAAAATAGGTTCTGAGCAGGATAAATGTAAACGTTCCCACTTTTTCATTAAGTTGCTATCTTTTTTTTTTTTGTAGAAGCTCCTTGAGTATTTTAGATGATAGTCCCATGTCAATTCTAGACATTTCAAATACTTCCCTCTTCTGATATCTATTTATTTAGCTCTGAACTCCTTCATAGTGCAAAAGTTATACATTTTGAAGTGATCAAATTCATCAATTATTTGCCTCATGGTTATGATATTGGAGTTTTGTTGAGTCTTTTCCTACCCTGAGGCCACAAAGATTTCACCTACATTTCCTTCTGTTAATGTTGTGGTTTTACCTTTGCATTTAGGTCTTCAATGTATTAGGCATCCACTTTATCTGATGTGAAGTAGGGATCCAGTATTATTACCCAGTTTCCCTAACCTCATCTACCAAACCATTTGTGTTTTCTTGTCATTGGGAGGGTAAGTGAAACTCTCTTTACTTATTCTACAGAAATTTATCAAGGCCCTCAAAAAGCTCAACTGAAATTTTTATTGAAATTGCACTGTTTATGGATTGATTGGGGGAGAACTGACATCTTTATAATATTAAGTCATCCCCTCCAGAAGTGTGATACAACCATTTATTTACATTGCTGGTAGAGAAACACCATTGGTATTTGTAGGTTGATCTTGTATGAATATTTCTTTAAGTTCTAGTCTGTGAGCAATGGATTCTTATGTTTTTCTAGGTAGATGGTCATGTTATCTGAGAATTAGGACATTTTAATTTTTTTCCATTATAATTCTTACATCCTCTCTTTCCTTGCATGGCAACTCCAGTGTTCCATTAAATGATAGAAGGTTGGTGGACACATCTGTTTCTAATTTTAAAAGAAATCTATCTCATGTTTTTTTCCATTAGCATGATGTTTGTATAGATTTTTGCTATATAAGCCTTACAAGGTTAAAACAGCTCCCTTCTGATTCTAATTGAACTTTTTCTAATGTTCTTTCTGTATCAATTGAAATATATTAATTTGATGAATACTGTACCCAGTTTAACTAATTATATTTGACTGTAATGCATAATAGTTACTCATAGGGGTATATATGTGTATTATGTATAGTGATATATACAATTTAAACGCAGTTATGTATGCACATAATTTGATGACTAATCGATACAGCTTTAAAACATTCAAAAATATTCTTTTTGAGACCTAAATATGCAGCATAAATCTAATTCATGGGAGCAATGAATAGCAAATTAATGACTGTCACTTCCACGAAGGAAAGGAAGAGAATGAAAGACAGGGACACATAGATGAGTTCTACTGCACCTGTAACATTTATTTCTAACAAAATGAAAATTCTGAAGCTATAAAGAAAAACATCAACTCTGGATATGGATGAAAGATTCATGATGGTTCATTTTATACTGTATTTTCTCTGTGGGTTCTTTGAAAATTTTGGGTTAAAACAAGGGCATTCTGTCTGACTCATCAGGTTGCCAAAGATCAAGAGGTTTGATAACACACTGTTGGCAGTCGCGTTGGGAAATAGGGGCCCATGTTGTTGACGAGTGTCCAGTGTTATAAGGACTTCGGCGAAACTCAAAATCAGCATGCCCTTTGACAAAGAAATTCCTTCCTAGGAATTGGTCATAATAATCACATTAGCAGGCGTGTGCAAAGGGCATATATGCCTTCCCGCATTGGTGGTAGTACCGAGAAACAGGGAGCATCTAAAATGTCCATTCAAGGGGAGCTGAGTGAATAAATAAACATTCATACCATGCAACTATGTAGCATTAAAATGAAGAGGTAGATCCCCTTGTACTGATATGAAGGTAACTTCAGGATACAAGGTTAAGAGGATAAAAGCATCCTGTTTGGTATTCCAGCATTTGTTTAAAAAGAAGGTAGTGATATACATGCATTTGGATATGTATATAGGTGGGTTTGAGAAAAAGAATCAACCTTTTTTTTTTCACTCTAACCTGAACTCTTTTGATATGTTTGAATTTGTATAATATGTATTAATTTTTCAAATAGATAAAAACATTTGTATCAATGGTATTTTAATATCCTTGTAATCTTTTTGTCTTGCCTTTTCTCTGCAGCTGTTTCCAAAAAGGGAGTCTGTATTTGCTTCTTTGGGGCTGAGGAGGTATGAGGCTTTGAAAGATTAAGGGGGGCAGAGGGGCTCCCCAACTCAATAGCGAATTCACACTAGCTAGGGACCACTCCAGACTTGGTGTCTTTATGTCTAGATGTCATCTTTTCCCCCTCGCTTTCCTCCAAGCACATTTATTGCACGGATTCTTTTTAGAGGCACCGTGCTCGTCAGAGGAAGAGAGCGAAAGAAGCTGTCCCTGCCTCGCTGGGTCGTGCCGGCCCGTGGAGGAGTCCATCATGAACCAGGAACACACGGTATCCTGCAATTTGTGCTCAGAACCATGAAAGACAGAACTGGGTGTTGCCATAAGAGGGTGGAACAGGGAAATCTACATTAAATTAGGGGAGCAGAAGACCCGTCTGACAAGTGGGTGGTTATCCTGGAGCCTTGCCATTTAGGACTTTTTCTGGTGCAAGTGCAGAAATCCAATTCAAGTGAGCTTAAGCCGAAAACAGAACACTATTGTTTGTAAGTACCTGAAGAGGCTAGGATGGGGCTCAGCGGAGGGAGCATCAGGAGTGACTGTACATGAAGCGACAAAAATGTTTGGGAACTAGACAAAGGTGCTGGTTGTACAACACTGGAAATGTACTAAGTGCCAGTGAACTGTACACTTCAAAATGGTTAATTTTATATCACATATATTTCACCTCAATTACAAAAAAAAAAAAAAGGGAAAAAGAGTGCATGTGATTCGACGGCGAAGATCCGGAGCATTAGGAACAGCCTCTGTGGGTGACATAGTTGATAACATCCAGTGGGAGAAGGACAGATATGTTCTGACCCCATTCACTAAGGTTCCTTAATGCTCTGATGACACTCTAAGTCAGATACAGGAATGATGCAACTGTAGTCTCCTGAGATGATTCACAAAAACAGACCAGAACCATCTAGTTACCACCTTCTGTGTATGGAAGTCACAGTCTTTGGCAGGTAGCTTCATCTGTGATCTGTGTCTGGCTGACACATTACACCATCGGAATCAGGCAGTGACAACCCACAAATCCTGGTGTGTGCAGGGAGCTTCCTGTGGGTTCCCTGTTGACGGCAAGGGTTAACGAGATGATGAGTGGGCATAGGTACCCCTTCTCATTTCCTTCTAGGTGTGCTTGCTGGGGCTGGAACGTGGACTACTGCATTTCCCAGGCTTCCTTGCTTCTAGGGCTCTGGACTAAATGAGGCCCTTCCAGTTAGAGGCACTTGTGTAAGATTTGGCAGATGGAGGAAAAGAGGGCGCATCTTCCTGATGCTTTGCGTATTGTGCCAGCAAAAGCAGTGTTGTTGTTTTTTGTTTGTTTCTTTGTGTTCATTTGTTTTTTGTTTTTTATAGGCCATCCAATACCCAGATCCATAAATGAATGTAACACGTGGAAACACTGATGCCTGGGTGGCTCAGTTGGTTAAGCTTCCAAACTCTTGATTTCGGCTCAGGTCATGATCTTACAGTTTGTGGGATCAAGTCCTGCATTGGGCTCTGTCCTGACAGCTCCGAGCCTGCTTGAAATTCTCTCTCTCCCTCTCTCTCTCTCTCTCAAAATAAATAAACATTAAAAAATGCAAGTGGAAATAAAACAAATTCACATTTTCATCACCTGTCCTGCATGTTGCCATCTCTGCCTGGAAAAAAGTTCTGAAGGAGACAGGACAAGAGGCTCAGCATCTTGGCACAATGATTTAGGGAGGTCCGGCTGCTCCTAGGACTGTTCTCAGCCGACTAGGTAGGCGATGCCTGGCCCAGACCCTCTAAGGTAGATCATTTAGAAAGGAAGTCCTTGAAGGAACACTACAGCCAGGCCTGCGTGCTTTGGATGTTATAAAAGGCTATGTTTGGGATGGGAGACCTGGGGACATATGGCAAGATGAGACAGAGATAAAGCCCAGAGGGCCTTGAGCCAGAATCAAAGAAAGGGACTTCCCCAGGATTTGCACGAGAGAAACTGGATAATGGGGAATTAAGAAAAGCCTGGAAAGGCAGGATGTCTGCCCAGACCCAAGCCCATCCCTGGGTTCTCCTTTGCATCCACCCTGTTACTGAATAGAAAAGAGCCACAGCTCACCTGGTCAAGGGGAGGTATCCTGGCCAAAGACTTCTCGGTTACTATAGGAACACAGTGGGTGTTATCCATTGTTTTTTGACTCTTCAGGGAGGAATCCTTTGTGTGGGTCTCAGCGGGAGGCAGTGCCTGTGTCCAACTGTAGAATGCCAAAGGGGCCAGGGATTCTCAACCTCCTGGCACCTGGGAAACATCCCTGACCCAAGCTCAGCCAATCACATGCTTCCTTCCATCTGGGACTTTGAATCTTCAGGGAATAATGCAAGTGCAGAGGGTCTATTGAGAAATTACTTCTGGCGGCAGCAGCAGCAGCTGCTGGTCATCCCAACTGGAAAGTTGCTGAAGCAGGACCTTGGCTATGCCTCCATTGCCCAGCCCACCTTGATCTTGCTCTTGGAGACCCCAGGTTCTGGCTGCTTTTCTCCCCAGCCATTCTCAGTGTGTGGCTGCCACCCTTGAAGTGACTACATTACCTCAAGATAACAGCTGAGCCTTACCCATCACATCGGCCTTTCAGATGCACGAAAAGGAGAATCAAAGGGCAAAAAGGCATATACCTCCAAGCTGAAGCAGGCCCTTTTAAAGAAGTTTCCGGGAAGCCCTGCATAATTATTTTTTCCTTACATTTTAATTGGGCGCCATCTACAAAGGAGGCTGGGAAATGTGGTTGGGGCACATCAGCCTTCCCAGCAGTATAGAAATTCTCTCAGAGCCGAGGAAGGGGAGAATGGATGCAGAGTGGACAACTAGGGAGGATACAGGGAATAAAATTAAGAGGAAGTAATAAAAGTCACATCCATCTGGGTGAGGTGGCATAGCAAATCTGCATTCAACACACTCCTTGTTTTGATAACATAGCAATGAAAGACAACATTTGTCAACAGATCATGTAAAAGACAGAGCCAGGATCCAAAGGCAAGGTAAACATCTCTTTGAACCAAAAAATGAGCAGAAACAATGCGAGTGGTGAGAGAAAAGGCCTTGTGGGCTCTAGGTTTGGGACTGAGCAGGAGGTACTGGGGGCTCAGATCTGGGGAGAAAGGACACTTTAAAGGCTTTTGGTGAGAAAAGGATCCAAGGCAGGTTCACTGGGTGAAACAGAGACTTGGACAAGGGCTGCCCACTTGTGGATTACAGGGAGCTGAGGGCCCAGGGAGGTGGGCGAAGGGGACTGAGAGCCAGCTTCCTGGCCAGGACTCCAGCCCAGCTGTGTGTGTGCTGCCTCCGTTCCTGGGTCTGCAACATGCCTGGAATCATCATGGAGCAGCATCTCAGGGCTCTGTTAGCACATTTCTTGGTTACCATGGAGGTAACCAACCACTGGTGGACTCCTGGACTCCAGGGAGAGAGAGAGAGAGAGACTGGAACCCAAACACTGGTGAAAGAAACAAACAAAAACCCTCCTACTCAAAATGAGACTGCCTGCAAAGTACATTTCCAAAATTGGAAGAAAATTAATGCAAAGGAAAAGTGGACAAGTTTACCAATCAAAGCATGATACAGATTAAGCTCATGGAACAATATGACAAGGACCTAAATAAGTATGTCCAGGGTAGTCTGATATAAGTAAAGACATAACTTCGAAGTTGAAAAACAAATTACAAAGCAAACATTGCACGGAGCCTCACAGTGGCCACGGCGGCCACCACTTATGGGATGTGGCATCAGCATTCAATGTGTGTGTCCGGGTGGAAACAAGACCCTGGTTCTTTCCCATCCTGAATTTTGCCTGAAGAGAGTTTATTTCACGGCCCTGTGATGCACCACTCGGGCTTTCCCAGCCGAGGACCCTTCTTCCCCTCTGGTCCGACTTTCATCCACAGCTGTGCTCTTCCATGTCCAGCTTCTCAGGCATATTTCTGACTCCACTGGTCTCTGCCATTCCACAGAGACCTACTTCCTGAAGCCGTCCATCCTCATGCTCAGATCGTACCCATGCATAGCTCTTGTCCTGGACTGGCTCCACTACTTCCTGCACCCCAGATCTTCCTCTTTCTTGGCTGACTCTTTCATTCTGTGACATGCCTCCTATGAATGGGTAAAGGATGGTCGATTTTCTGAATTCCTGTGTATCTAAAAATATCATTTGTCCTCATAACTGGAATAGCATGGCTGGTTATAGAATCCTAAGCTGGAAAATGATTTTTTTTCCTTAGGGAAAAAAAAATCAGCCTAGTAGCATTGAGCACCCCAACACCAAATTGTGGTCCCTAAATATCATTTGCTACTAAAGGATTCCTGGCGCCTTGGAGAATTGGTTGATTACAGGTTTGGGGTAGGAAGATTTCAAGGTAAACCTAAGATATCCTGTCACACCAGAAAATAGGGAGGCCATCAGCCTGGGTGCAGTGGGGATATTTTTTAGCGACAGCCCCCGAAATACCTTAGCAAAGGCCACGAGTTGTTCTTTTAAGAACCTATTTACATGTTAAAAAAAAATAGAAAAATTTAAGCCATACACCTCTGTAAAATTAAGAACAAAGATTAAAACGACCATGCATGCCGCGTGTTGGTGAGGCCATGGGCCACCAGCACCTTCTCCCTGCACTGGGAAAATATGCTGTCGGGTTGCTTAGCCTTTCTTGATGGCAATTTAGCTATATCCAAAATTTTAAACATACACGCCTTTTGACCAAGCAACATCACCTCTAGTACTTTTTCTCATTTAAACAGAGAATTAAAAATCTACAGAACTGCACGGAAGTCTGTACAAGAATCTACATTGCAGCATTGTTTGTAATCGTGAGAAGGTGGAAACAACCAAATATCCACGTTGGAGGTGTGGGTACATAAATGGCGGTATACCCACAAAGTGGAATGTTACGATGGAGCAGTTAAAATGAGGTAGTTCTGTCCAGTAGGAAAGAAATGTCCTGATATGTTAAGTGAAAAAAGGCAAGTTGCAAGGGACACATAAAGCAGTCCCCAGTTGTGAAACATTTTCGTATATGCGGAAATGTGCCCCCAACCCACCTGCGTCAACTGTGGTGCCTGATGGCTGGATTTGGTGTGATGCTTTAGAAGGTGAGAAGTGTGCACAGAACACACTTTTGTACTGTTGGAATTGTTACAACTAGCATGTATTTTATCATCAGGGAAAAAATTAAATAATGAACAAAGGTCATAAAGCTTTACTTAATAAATATAACCAAAATTTTCAAAATACTTTATTCCATATGTAGCCAATTAGAGAAAGAAGAAAAGAAATGTCTGAGGAGATCAGGTGGAAGGGTTAGGTGAAAGAAAGGAGGCTGGGGAAATGCAAGCAGTAGACAAACAGGAAAATAACGAAGATGGAGGCCAGAGGGTTGCTCAGAGCCTCAAAACCCTCCAGAGGACCACCTTTCATGGGTCACTTCTCATGAGGGCTTCCACTCCCAGGCAATGAACGAAGGGATATGATAGAAATTGATACTTGGTGGAATCGATCAGGGACTCCAGAAATTCAGAAGTCCTCTCAAAACCAGAATGGCTTTTTTTTCCTACAACCATCAGGATTGAGACCCCCAAATAAAAAAGAATTTGGTTGGACGTCTGTAAACCCTAATCAGGGAATAATTGTCCTTTTCTGAATAGACTAGATCCTCTGAATAGATCCTCAAGGCTATCAATTTTTAACTAGGTCTTAAGATCCATTTGCCACTCAAAGCATGTCTTTTTTTTTTTTTTTAACTGAAGTATGGGGCTTGGTTCTGATGCTTCCAAATCACATTTGAAAGAGAATCTACTTCATAGTTTATATTTTCCAAATGTGTGGGGAAAGGGTGGGAGTTCAGATCTAGTTGTGGGAACTTTGTGTGGTGAAAAGATAGTCAATAAATCAGCTCAGAGGAAGGTGTCTGGGGTCCTGGGGATGCGTACTTGGCCTTGGCACAGAGCATGTGAGCCTGGATAAGCCCGGGAGGCATTGGGGCCTCTGAGGAAATGTCTGTGACTCACTCGCCTCACTCCTGGACCCCCAGGAAGGGGACTTGGCCCCTCTCCTTTGACCACGGGAAGGCTGGAGCAAACAATCCTAAACACAAGAAGGTTCCCAGACAGGTGTATTACAAAGAGCATGTGGCAGTGCGGCTGGGGAACTCCCGGAAAGATGCGGCAGACACAGGCATCAGGGGCCAAAGCTCATCTTGGGCTGACACCTCACGGACCAATTTTAGTTTCTGAAAGGAGAAATTAAAAAAAAAAAAACAAAAAACGAAAAACCATTTTTTTCGTTTTGTTTTTTTTTTTTTTTTTTTTGCGAAAAAAGGCCCGCGAGCTTGCAGAGAGCCTCCATGAGGGCAGCGAGGAGCGGCAACAACACGGAATCCAGTCAGAAGGCTCATTTCTCCACTCTTTATTAAAGCTAGGTCCTCCTGCTGAGGGCTCCCCCGGGGCCGGGCAGAAGCAGCTGGGGCCCACGAGGGGCCCCGAAGGTCCGTACTCGGAGGGGTGTGCTGGGAGGGCCGAGGCCGGAGCCAAACCCCCGCCGCGCAGGGCTGGTCCGCCTCGCCCTTGGCCCCTGAGGTTCCCCTCCCACCGGGAGAGGGGAGAAACTGAGGGCAGGGAAGGCATCAACCCGCACTGCGGACGCCTCCGGGGACCCCCCGCCCTCCTCGTCGCCCCACCCCACCCCGTCACCTCCGCCGGCCAGGTGAACTCTAACCACGGCGGTCCACGCCCCCTTCCCACCCACCAGCTACCGCGCTTCCTACCCCGCCCCCAGCCCCGCAGCCAGGCTGCCGGCTCGCAGGCCCCAAGGCCGCGCCTACACTAAAACAGAAGGAACTAGGTCTAAAAGGGAATGCAGTTGCTTCAAAGTCTGTTTTCTGGCCCCACTCGCATTGGCCCAAAAGGCAAGAAGGAAGAGAGGGATCTCATTCGAGCCACACTTCGGCTGCCTGCTCAGTGGCTCCCAATGGCCCAACCCGGAGGGCGGGGTGCCCACCAGGTGCGGGCCTTGCATAGCTGGGTGCCTGGCTTGTCACTAAGCCACAGGCTCAAGTCCGCACCTCCAGAAGTGGACTGCCACTGTGCAGACTGTCCATCCTAAGAAACGGGATTCTAAACGGAAACACTACTTGCTTCTAGTACAGAATGACAGGAGCAGAGTTAAAGGGTCCCGAGCTCACCGCGATGTGAGAAATGATCCTGCTGCTGACCTGTCGCTTTACGGTTGGTTATTGAATATAAAGAAGCGTTGGGCTCAGAGGGCAGGTGACAGCCGAGGCAGCTGAAGGCTAGGGCCGCCCACAAGAGGCCCCCAAGGATCTCTGAATGTGCCGCCTCCGGGTGTCGGGAGGTGGGGGCGGATAAGGAGACCAAAGGCTTGAAGAGGAGGCTGAGACCAAAACCCACCCGGGAACACGAGTGCCTGCCTGATCTGGGTGCTCAAGTGGGGTGGGGAGAGTGGGCGACCCTCCCCAGAATAAGGCTTCAAACTCCCTCAGGACCCTGCGAACACCTGCAACCCACTGGCCTGGGGCCACATATTTGGTTTCAGACGTTTGCTCCTCCCAGATTCTTCAGGCCACACAAGAGATGGAAATAAATATCCACAGTAGACAGAATGAAAGCTTTCCCAGCTGCATGTCTGTCCCCACCCCGCCCCGGGCTAGGGAGGGACATCGTCCTCTGGAAACCCACACGGCTTCCCCCTTGGCCACGCGCAGTCCCCAGAACTTCCCGGACACACTCAAATAGCCAGAAGGTCCCTGAAGCCTCTCTCTCACCGAGGAATGGAAGAAGTCGTCAGTCGAACCCACGGGAGGAGGAGCCGGATACCCTGCCCTCGACCACCCCGCCCTCCCTCGCTGGACAACCCACGAACAAACTCGTAGGCCGCCAGTGCCCCGGGCCCCCCAAATCGGAATCCGAGTGAAATAAATAACATCGCCCGCCATCCCTTCACCGCACAGACCCAGGGGTGCCGCAGTCTCGGTCGGGGTGGCCGCCCCTGCCCTCGCTTCCTCCGCGCGCGGCTCTCCTCTCCCCGCGCGCCCCCTGCACGGCTGGACTGGCTTGGCGGCCCGGTTTCCTTGGGAACCGGGCAGCAGGGGCGCCCGCGGCCGGTGGGGGGCGGGGCGCCGGGGGCTGAGGGAAAGGCACCGCACCAGGACTGGGGCCCTCAGCACCCCGAGGACAGAGGAGCGAGGGGCCGGCGGCCTAGCGGGCTGCGCCTCCGTCGGCCTGGGGCCATCACAGGATGCTCTCCTCGTAGGCGCCCGAGGGCCCCGCGAAGGCTGCCGCGGGTTCGGAGCCGAAGCTCGTTCCGCCCGCGAACTCCAGCAGGGTGCTGCCGCGTTCCACGGGCCCACTGCCCGTGCCCGACGGCACCTTGGCGGGCGCCTCGGTCTTGGACGCGGGGGTCGCGGCCGCCGAGCCGGGCGCGCCGGGCGCGCCGCGGTGCGTCTTCATGTGCGTGAGTAGGTGCGAGCTCTGAGAGAAGCGGCGGCCGCAGTTGGCGCAGGCGT
>NC_043707.1:33999090-34013068 GCF_006229205.1 Suricata suricatta | reverse complement strand
GCACCGCCTGGTGCCGGGCGAGCGCCGAGCTCTGGCTGAAGCTGCGGCCGCAGTGCGGGCACGGGTAGGGCCGCTCGCCGGTGTGCGTGCGCTGGTGCGTGACCAGGTAGGAGCGGCGCCCGAAGCCCGCCCCGCAGAAGGCGCAGCGGTAGGGCCGCTCGCCCGTGTGGATGCGCCGGTGCGTGACCAGGTGCGACTTGTAGACGAAGCGCTTGCCGCAGTCCGGGCACGGGAAGGGCTTCTCGCCCGTGTGCGTGCGCTGGTGGATGGCCAGGTGCGAGCGGTACACGAAGCCCTTGCCGCACTCGTCGCAGCCGAAGGGCTTGACGGCCGCGTGGTAGCGCTGGTGCTTGGCCAGCCGGGACCGGTGCGGGAACACTTTGCCGCACACGTCGCACGTGGTCTCAGGCCGCCCTGCCGGAGCGGCCACGGTGGCAGGGAACGCCCAGGGTGCCAGCAGGTTCACGCCAGGCTCCCGGCCCGGAAGGAAGGGTTTCACCTCGGGACCCTCAGCCAGGAACCCGAGGCCCCCGGGGTCGGGACCCCACCCCTCTGAAGTCTGCGCCGAATCCGAGTCATCAGGGCCCCAGGTCCCAGGCACATCCCCCACGCCGTAGGCCGCTGACCAGAGCCCCGGGGGCTCGTTCTCCTCCTCAGCCACCTCCGCCAGGAAGTCCTCGTCATCCTCCTCCTCGTGATCCTCTATGTCGTCAGTCCAGAACCAGGCCCCTGAAGGTGACAAAAGAAGGCCAGAAGAAAGAGGTGAGAGACAGCTCCTTGTAGGCTCCACCCCCTGAGAAATCGCAGCTGGGGCGGGACCCCAAGCTTCCCTCGCACTGAGCCTCCATCCCCGGTCTGGGTCAGGGCACCTCCATTTCAGTAAAGCCACCGTCTCCCCCATGGGTGTCCTCTTAGGGAGGTCGAGATTCCTTCAATTCTTGGGCTGTTCTCAAACGGCATCAACTGATTAATGCCACCTGCTGAGGAACAGGGATGCTCGACAAAGTTGCCTGCAGGTTCCTGTGAGAACATGACAGGGGTTCTGTGCTCAGAAAACAGATTCCCGAGCTGTTTTCCCCAAAGGCCCTTGCGTTCTAGAGAATTCCACCCCCACCCCTGCTTGGGCCAAGGCAAGCAAGAACGCGGTGCCAGCCCAGACCCGGGCCCCTGCAGCTGAGGACCTGCCCTCCTAAGCTTTGCCCGGCGTCCCTTCCCGCTCTAAGTTCTTCACCAGCCTCAGGCTGGCCAGGAGCCACGGGGCTCCCTCCCACACTCAAGACCAGAACCAGAAAAGCTACTTTTAGTGGAGGAGACCTAGAGGGGCCACTGGGCCCAGCTCTCTGCACTCATCCTAAGAGCCACTGGCAACTGTTCAGGTATAGCCCATGCTCCCCTCCCCAAAGCTGGGCTTTTTCTTTTTTTTATGTTTATTATTGAAGCAGAAATAGAGAATGAGTTGGGGGAGGGGCAGAGAGGGAGACACAGAATTCCAAGCAGGCTCCAGGGTCTGAGCCGTCAGCACAGAGCCCCTCGTGGGGCTCAAACCCACAAACCATGAGATCATGACCTGAGCCAAAGTCGGACACTTAACTGACTAAACCACCCAGGTGCCCAAAGCTGGACTTTTTCTGAGTGGCTGTGCATTTGGAAAACAGTCCCCAGTTGGCTAAGACTGAGTAACAGCAAATACTTTATCACAGAAGGCCAAGGACACCCCCCCACAAGGTCCTGCAGTTCTGTACCTCCTCCACCAAACTGCACCCTGACCTCTCCCTTCAGTGCAGAGCACAAATATGGACTCAGGCCTGTAGGGTTTTCTGGTTTATATAATGGAGTCCTGATACACCTGCCATTATGATACATTCAGGAGGGAACTAACATCTATGGAGGAGGCACTAAGTCACAAGGAACACAAGGGAGAAGCCTGACCCACGGTGGCTCCAGGTGTTCCAAAGTACCTGTGTGCCTACTTTCTCATGTACACTTTTCCCCAAGTGTGTCCACAGTGGCTGCACACCATGATGTATGTACCCTAGTTCAGAATCCCAGCATCTGGAAGGGTCAGGCTCTGAGGGTGCAAATCGCTTCTACCCCACCTGGGTCCGCCACCAAAACGGTGGCCAGTGCCAGCCATCACCTGGCTGGGTAAGTCCCATTGCTGAGTCCTGCCCCCTAGGGAAGGTCAGGGCCCCAGAGGGCTGCCTGCCCCAGCTCAGCCCTTGTCCCGTATTTTTCTGACGGCTCAGACCCTGGAGCCTGCTTGGAATTCTGTGTCTCCCTCTACATGTAGAGTGAGATGGTCACGTGGGCAGACCCAGTCCAGCACAGAGTGAAATAAAGCCAGACACAGGCATGATTTCAGCTGTGAAAAAAAGCCCGCATCATGTAAAGGAATGCAGAGATGGATTATTTTACTTGTTCATAATTGCAATCCTTTAAGTTTTCTAGTTAGTAATATACTGTTGTAGTAAAAATAGGCTTTAAAGAAAGAGACCAAAGTTGCCTGAACTAAAGCTAGGTTTGCCTCCAGGTGCCACCGCGGGCCACATGGGGGCGCTGTGGAGCTGCCAGCGGCCCGGACAGCACTGACCAGGGCTCGCTCCTCCCTGCCAGGCTGCCCAGCCCTTAAGAGATCCAGATTGGATTGTTTGGAGGAGGGTCAGGCAGGTGAGAGGAAAGATCAGTTGGAATTCAAAAGGAATTTTACCTCAAGACTTTGGTGAGGGCCTTGAGTAGTTTGAACGAGAGACTCCCTAAGGCAGAGGGAGTTCAAGCTGGGGAATAAGTGCAATATCTTAGTGGGGTGAGTGTGCACCCCAGGACCTAGCCCTGGGGGTAGTGCTTGTTGGAGCCAAATCACTGAGGCCAGACAAGGGCTCATCAACAGGCGACCTCAGCCGCTCAGAACTGGAAGAGGTGGGCCAGGTCCTAGTGACTCACTCACCACACCTCTTCCTTGGGGTCCAGGAGCAGCAGCAGGTTTCTGCCATGCACCCCAGGGGAGGTGAGCCCTGCCCTGCCCCCACCTCAAGCATCTCCAAACAAGGCGCTACAGAGAGTGATTGTAGGAAGGACTCAAGGGACCCAGTGACCAGCCCTGGAGCTGGCACCACAACTCATCCGAGAACCAGAAGACACTCAGCACACAGCCAGGTCGTGGAGACACAGGTCCCTGGGTGGTCAGAGCTGGCTGCACCCCAAGGCAGGACCTCTGGAAGGCCCGGGGCCACCAGAGGGAGCCAGAGGAAGAGCAGCCTGCCCCGAGGTCTGGCTCTGTTCCCTTGTCCTCCTGTCACCAACGTGGGCCAGGGCGCTGGGGTGGGGGTGTCCCATGTAAGGGTCACTCTGGGCTGTGATGGAGACAGGGTTCCCAGGGGGTTTGTTGGGATCCACTGAGCACTTACCGCATCTACTTTGAGGTGAGAGCCAGGGCAGAGAGGGTGCTCTGACAAAGGGGGTGACGGGACATTTTGCAACAGTGGCCTGTGGGGTCAAACATGGCTGTTTCTTCCAGAACCCACAGAGGGAGGGTAGAGGGGAGGACCCTGAGTGGGAGCTGGTGTTTCACCTCCTGGAGACATTTGCTCCTAAGGGGTGTGACCCTGGGTGATTAGCTAGGCTGGAGCCAGCCCTCGGAGGCCCAATGACAACCCCAGGGGCTGACCTCAGCAGAGCACCCAAGGAACTTCCAGTGAGTGCCCTACTCAGGCACTAATTGGAGGGCCTCGGGGAAGGTGAGGACCCCTGGGCCACACATCTGGTGCACCAGCACCCGTGAGCTGCTCAGCGTGACTGACACACAACGCCCAGAGAACGGTGCCACCATTTTCTAGGATTCCGGCCCCCAAGCAGCCTCTGCCCCTCTCCAGGGACCCAAAGGCCTTCCCCGGCCCCATGGTGAGTCAGCCCTGGGTCTGCTCTGACTAAACACCTCTCTGCTGCGGCCCTTGAGTAAAGTCAACACCTGCTCCTGACTCTCCCTCCAGACCCAGAGTCTCAAGGTGGGCTTGGGGAGAGCCCCTCGCCTGGGGACAGTTACCAAAGGACAAGGACTGATGTGCCCAAAGCTGCGGTGGCTCCCTCCTCCAGGGCTGCTGGTCAGCTGCCCTTCCTTCCCACCGAGCAGGAATTCAGTAATCAGGGCTATGCACAAGTGTGGGGGAGGCGGCAGCTCCCACAGCGCCAGGTTCTGTGCTGGGATCTGCCCCCATCGCTGGCCTCAGTCTCCTCATTTGTTCCGTGAGCTATAATACCAAGGACCAGTCATCAGCAGGAGCTTGGGCGGGGCCCATCTTACTTGGAATATCTCCTGGCTCCTTCCCCTTCTTCCCACACTGAGCCCCAGGGTCTAAGGCAAGACAGGACCCAAGTGCCTTCTCCCTGGCTCAGACCAAAAAGGATTTAGTGACATCCCAGGTCCCGTTGGGGGTGTGATAAAGGGAAGGCCCACACTGAGGATGGGCACCCCCGTACCTCAGTTCTCCAGAGGACAGATAGGCGCTCACGGGCTGTGTGAGGTAGACACCACCTGCGGGCTGGCGCCGGGCCTGCGCCTCCACTTCACAGCTGCTCTGTGATCCTCCTCTCCAGAAACTGAGCTGCCTGCGCTCACCGACGTGGGAGTTGCCCACCTTGGTGTTGTACCTCTTACTGCTTTTAAATGTTATCTCTATCCTTTCCTGTGTCATCTTTAGGCATGTTTAACGCTGCACGCTGTCCTAGTCTTTCACTTTCACGTGAGGGGCAGGAGCAGCAGCCCAGGAGGGGGACCAGCAGCCAGCCCCGCAAGGTGCCAGGCCCACCAGGTACCATGGAGACAGCACAGGGGTGGACAGTACACAGTGCCAGCCCTCACAGAGTCTGCCGGAGGCAGCAGGCAGGAAACGAGGAAGCAAACATCCAGCCAGGACCATTTCAGATGGCACTGTTTGCTGTAAATGCATGAAACATCCTGGAGGAATTCGGGAGGGGGTGCTCCTGACGTCTATGTGGTCAGAGAACACACAATTAAGCAGGGACCTAAGAGCTGAGCCAGCCATACAAAGGGCCCTCTGGGCAGGGGAAACAGTAGGTACAAAGGCCCTGAGGCAGGCGAGAGCCTGAAGAGAAAGGCTGCCTGTGGAGCTGGGCCTGAAGAGCTCCGGGTATGTGAGGTGGCTCTGGCAGGGCGGCGGGCCTCAAGGCCACAGCAGAGAGCCCAGATGCTGTGCCAGGTGCACGGGGAAGTTTCTGGAGACTAAGGCAGATGGTGGCTCAGGAACACCTATGCCTGATGGCCTCATAGCAGCATGGGACGGGGTAGCACAAGGAAGGCAGAGAGACGAGGACCACTCGGGCAGGCAGCCAGGCCCCCTCAGGTGCCCAGGACACTGCAAGAGGGGTGGGACGTGAGGGGCCACTTCACACTGGGGGTGGGGGGGTTGTTCACTGTGAGATGCCCACCAGATAACTGGATGGAGATGTCTGGCAGACAAGGTCAGGACTGGAGAAAGAAGCTGAGGATGGGCAGCAGAGATAGAAATGGTACCGGACACTCGGGGCCCAGTCACCCAGGGGGGACAGAAGAGGACGCAGGATCATCCTGGTCTCATAAACAAGCAAGGGCAGGTGGAGAAGCAGCCAGGAAGGGAGCTGAGAGACCAGAAGCATGTGGGGTCCTGAGGCCAAGAGGGTCCGTATCTCAGAGAAGGGAAGCCAGCCCAGCAGGCCGAGGTGGCGGCGGCGGCCACAGGGCTGCGCTCACCTGCAGGTATGCTGTTCTCCAGCTGTGGTCCCTGCTGCAGTGCACAAGCCCGCAGGAAAGGGGGTTGCCGCCAGGGGCAGCGGGCTGCCAGGCGACCACAAGGGGCAATTGCAAAGGAGGGAGAGACGCTTTCTAAGCTGAGTGAGAAGAAAGGCGCAGGAAAGGAGGTGGGCTCAGAAGAGGCAAGGAGAGGGACGACCTGTGAGCTGGAGGTGGTGGCCACGGGGTGATGCCAGAGCAGGAGGCGTCAAGTCAGCACTGGACAGGTCAAGGAGCGCCGGAGTGCGAGAAGGTGGAGAATGTGCCAGACTTCTTGGCCCCATTTTTCAAGAAGCACAGGAGAGACACACACTTGTGTCCCACCAGACTACAATCTAGAAATCTGGAGATCCTGCTGGGCTCCAAACAGTCAGCATCGGTCCCGCCCAGATGCAGTGATCCTCTACTCTCAGTGGACTCAGGTGCTCAGGAAGGAGCACATGGAGAAAAGGGAAGGAGGCCGTCTAGCAAACAGCTGTAGCTGAGAAGGACCTTAGGGGGATTCAGCCCACCCAGGCTGACCCCAGCCCTGGCTACCGGATTCTGCCCCCCTAACCCTGGCACAGGGCCACGTCCAAGACTATGCCTGGTCCTGCCCCTAGCTCAGGCTCCCCAGACAGGCGGGGCAGGAGAGGGGAGCACTCCGGGCTCACCGGCCCTGGCACAACGACCGGCCACTGGGGATCACAGAGGGGCAGAGGCCCGGCTAGCCAGCCTCCTCAGGGAGCTGCCAAACCCACCCAGGCTGGAGCCCGCAGAAGGCTGCACCCCAGGACCCTCCAAGAAGCATGGACAACGGGGCCACATCCAGACAACATGATGAAAGGCTTGGGCTCCTTTACCTGCAGGTGGCTTTGCTGAGGCGTGCCGTTAAACGGGGCCTAGCCCCCACTAAGACCCCTCTGCGAAACACCACGCGTGTCCAAGCCTCGTCCTGGAAGCAGCTGCCATAGTCTCGCCAGCTCGCGCCCTCCCCAGTCCGCAGCCCAGGGATGGTTCCCAAACAGGGTCCTGGGCAGGGTCCCAGGGTGCACAGACGGCTGGGGCAGGCAGGCCACTGCAATACCATGGACAGTGGGCTGGGGCCAGAGCCCGCCATGGGCCCTTAATCACCACGTTAGAGGCCAGTGTCCTCATCCACAAGGGAGGCTGGTCTCTGCCCTGCTGGGTCACAGGCTTGCACAAAGATACAGAGTAAACGGGAAAATACCATGAAGAGTACACGCACAGGCATAGCATTGACTGCGTTTTTCTGTATTTTATTTGTAAACACATCTGTGAGCGACTCGGAATCTATTAGGCACGTGACTGGCAGAAGTCATCCAGCGCCCCTCACTAAGATGACCAGCCCAGAGCTGGACACGCCCATCGTGCGAGGGCCCCCAGGGAACCCTGAAACCCCGAGCCTCACTCCTGCCTCTTGAAGCACCCCCACAGAAGACGAACAGTCCTGTGTCCTCAGCCTGGAAGCTATAGATTCAGTTCAAATCTCTTTATTCTCCATGTGAGTAAAGTGAAGCTTAGAGGGTTAAAGAACAGAGTAGAGCCCCTCCTCAGGCCCCCGGAGAAATTCACTGCCCGGATCACTTCCCAGACACATCCCTCCAAGACCTCCTCTCAAGAAGGTGCACAGCAGCCCCCCAGACCCTTCATTCAGAGATGGCCAAGTGGGTGCAGAAGGTAAAGGGCCATCTCCAGTCTGGGAACCTGGCACAGTCAGGACTGCACCTCCTGTCCCTCTGAGCCAAAGACTTAACAACTGGCCCTCACTTACCAAAAAACCCCAAACACGGAAGAGAGATTCCAAGGCAGGAACAGGGATGTTGTGAAAGGCTCCTAAGAGGAAGCTCGAAGTTCCGCAAGGACTCCCCAGCCTTGGACGACCAAGGGCCACAATCAAGAGAAGCCAACCCACAAAGGCAGAGGCTGGCACCTGGCGGGCTCTCTGTCTCAGCGCGCCCCCTCCACACCACACCACCAGCACCAAGGCTGCAGCAGAGGGCTAAGGTGAAGGCCAGAGTCCGGCAAAGCTCTGAGGAGCCACGGAGGCAGAAAACACAGGAGAATCCATCTCATACTCACCTGTGTAGACGCCAGTGACAATGTCTCCTTCCTCGGGACGGGGGCTATCTGGGACCCAGGGCTCCTCCCCTTGTTCCAGCCGGAAGATCAGATCCGGCTTGGGGATCGGGTATCCTAGCCAGGAGAAGGACAGCCAGCAGCTGTGGGGCCGCTCTGGGCAGGCCTGCCCTTGCACCACACAGCGCTGTCCCAACATCCCAGCCACTCCTTGCTCTCTCTCCCCTTCTCCATCCTTCCCAGAACCAGCCCTCCCACCTCCCGGCCTCCACTCTGGGAAAGCCCACCTTCACTTCTCTAGAGCTCTGCCTTGACACCCCCCAGTTCTCCTGCAGAGCCTCCCCAAAACCTTCCCCAGCGGCATGCCCACCCCTCTCCTCTATGACCCGACTCCTTGCCCCTGGAAGCCTCTGGGAGTATACAGAACAGAGACCACAGCTGGACCGGAGGCTCCCAGAACGCCGCCACCTGGCTCACGGCACCCCTGGGCCACAGCCGAGACCCCAGAACACAGCCCCACCCAGAAGCCAGAGCGGTCCACAGGACACCCTTCTCCTAGACCCTGGGGTTTCAGAAGCCACCGTCTCCAACAGCTGAGCTGCTGGCAGCCATCACATAAGAATGCCTCTTGGGGACAGAAGGCCCCCCACTTACCCAAGGACACCAGTATCCCATAGTTCTCCTGCATGACATCCTTGTAAAGGTCCCGCTCGTCTGTGTCCAGCCTCTCCCACTCCTCCAGCGAGAAGTACACAGCCACATCTTCAAAGGTCACCAGCCCCTGGAAAACAAAGAGCCCTGGCCACTGCCCTGAGCTGCCCTAGGAGCCATGCAGAAGAGCCCCGAGAAAGAAAGCAACAGAAAATTACTTTGGGGAGACCTGTCCATGGACCTGCAACACAGAGCTTGTGGGGACACGGCGCGATGGCCCATTACCGACAGGCCTGCAAAGGCCAGACAGCACTGAGGGCTTCAGAGCCTGGCAGCACCCCTGGAAGGCAAGGACCCCAGTTTGATTTGGAGACGAACCCAGGCTCAGAGAGGGCGAACACTCAGCTTGTATGGGGCGGAGCCGAGACTCGCACTGAGCTCAGGAGACAACAAAGCTCAAGTCCACGGCCATGCTAATAGGCTGTGTCCTCTCCTCCCACGTCACTGAGCAGCCTAAGCCAACAGTCACATCAGCAACGCGAGGGCCCATGCATGGGTGGCATCGACTAATGTGATGGGGCTCGGCAGGAAACAGAAACCTGGCCAGGTGAGCAGCACCCCAGGCGAGGGGCCATAGGTCCTCAGAAATACCCCAACGGCCGGGGGGCGTCTCAGGCCCAGGTAAGTGGAACCGTATCCCATGAACTTGGGGCTAGAGACCGCCTGCTGCTTCCTGCTGCCCTGTCCCTGCTCACAGGCTGAGCTCGGGCCCGGCGACCACAGCGCCCCCGCCTTGCCAACAGGGCTCTCCAGGATGGCAGGTGCCAAGCTACCCCCTCCGGAAACCCTGCCTGGTTAACTGAGCTCCCAACGAGAAAGCAGCTCACCTGAGACCCAGCTGTCAGAGAATCGTCATTATTGTCCTCCTCCTCCTCCTCCTCGTCCTCCTCTTCCTCCTCGTTGTCCTCCTCCTCTTTCAGGTCCTCATCCCTAGGTGTGGCTCGAACCCGGGTGGCCTGCAAAGCTGAGGGGAGGATCTCTTAGGGGCCCGCCCTCACTGACAGGCCTCACGGCCACCCTTGCCCACACATCAAGCAGGGTCAGGAGCCTCCCGGCTCCTCCGTTTCAATCCCTGGGTCCTAACGTGCCAGCCCCTCCCTGTGGGGCTGCAGAGCTCTCCCTACCTGTCCCCCCCAGCTCCCTCATCTCCCCCCCAAACGCCAGCGCCTTTTTCTTACCCTTTGCCTGAAGAACTGGGGACTTGGCATCACCACCGCAGCTAAGGCGATCCTGGGTCCCCAACGTGAGACTCTGCTCCTCTGCCACCACCTCTTCCACGTCCTCGTCCTCCTCCACCTCCTCCTGCTCCACATGCCCTGCCTGCCCCCCCTCCTCCACTTCCTCCTCCACCACCTCCTGGTCCTCCCCGTCCTCCACTACGATCTCCTCCTCCTCCTCTTCTATCTCCACCTCTTCCCCCTTTTCTTCCTCTTCTTCCTCCTGAGCAGGACCGCATTCCAGCCCATCCTCCACCTTCGCCAGCTGCGCAGCAGGTGAGTCCAGGGTCGTCCGAACGGCTGCCATCTTCTCTGGAGCAGAGCCTCGGGTCGCCCTGAAACACAGACAGGCAGTGGTGATGAGCCCCCCCCACCCCACCGCCCTCAGGGGGGCACGTTTTATCTCCTCCACTGGACGGTAACGGCCCCGGCGCTGAGGAAGGACCGAGGCTCTTCCAATGGTCTCACGTGGCACAACTGGGATGTTCTGTACCCAGAAAAACTAACTACAGAGCCCCTCTCTGTGACCCCATTATGCAGCCTCAGCTCTTCCTGGTCAGCAATTACGCGGAGGGTACGAACTGCTGTGTTTTCTTGGAATAAGTCAGGGATTCAGCCCAGGTCTTTATCCTCGGGGCCCACGGGAAGCAGAGAGTCCAGGCAACATGGCTGAGGGTGGCCCACACTTGGCTGCAAGGGGCGAGTATGGCCTGTGAGGAGCAGCCTGCCGACATCCAGGGGACCCACACTGTGTCAGCAGGGGTGTGGGAGAGGGCTGGGCAGGGGTGAAAGGTAAGACTGAGTGGCGGGCTCACTCGTCACTGTCCGGAAGGCCGGCAGGTCAGGCTCCTGCTTGCCAGAGGCACCACACAGGAGGTCCTGGGTACGCGCTACCCTGTGCGTCTCCCTGGCCCCTCACTCCGTGTGGGGCATTCGGAAAAGTGCAGCACATCATGGAAATTTGCTTCATCACTGGACCAGCAAAGACAATCAAAATACCCTGTGACATCCCTTCAAGTTTAAGGATCAGAGAATCCCAGGAGACAACTGTCAAAGGCCCAGTGGCTTCCAGGCTGCTACTCTTGCCAGCATCACAGCTGGCTCAGCCCAGGTGCTCAGGAGAGACAGAGCCAGCTGCTGGGCCCAGACCCGAGGACTGTGGACTTGGAGGATGGGAGGGGACAGGCTCAGGGGGCCCTGCCTCCCTGCCAGGTGTGCAGCCTCCCTGGAAACCCAAAGGTAGGACACAGTCACAATTTTGACAAGTCAGTTTCTGGGGCTCCTTTTTAAGTGAAAACTTAAGGAGGAACCCATCACACAACCTCAGCACCATCAGCATCTCAGACCTAAAGGGGGCTGCTTCCGAAGTGATCCGAGCCCCCTACAAACACAGTGACCCCAGCATCCTGGATGCGGGCAGGACCACCAGAAGGCTTCCACACGGTCAGGCCACGTGGGGCAGGGGAGCCCCGTCCAGCTCCTCGGGCGCCAGCAGTGGACAGCATCTGCCACAGAGCCCCTCCCACGGGACAGAGGCAGGGTCACCAGAACAGCTCAGAACACCGGTACCCGCGGGGAAAACTGCTCAGTGATTAGCTCTTATTCCCCAACTCATCGCTTTTCTATTAATATGGCAGCACACAGTTCTCTGCTCCGCCCCGAGCTGCTGCTGTGGATTCACATCCACGCTGCCAGAGCTAGGTGCCTTGGCGCACCTGTGCAAGCCTTCCAGCAACCAAGGCCCAGGTCTAGGGGCTGGGATGCGTGGGCACTCAGAGGCCACCTCTGTCCTGCCCCTCACGCCCCCCTCTAACCGACTAGACTGAGTATTCACAGACACTGAACCCAAGGCCACAAGTTGAAGAGCCAGGCCTCTATGGGCCATCCCAGCCTCCAGCCACTCCTGAAAGCCAATCTCCTGGGCCTCCATGGCTCTTCGGGCATGTGAAGGTAGCCAGGTGTACAAACACATGTGCCATGGGTAATGCCAGCCACCTGCAGGAACTCAGGGCACTGAGAGTGCTCCGCAAAGGTTTCCCAATCACCACCCACCCGAGGCCCAGAGGAGGGCTTTACTCACCCAGGCCTTGGGCTACAAATCCAGGCTGAACCCAGACATCACACAAAGCCCAGCAGAGCTGTCTCTTGCCTTGCCACCGTCCAGAGCAGACTCCCACAGGTCAGTCTGCCATATCTGAGGACCCACTCACAGAAGAAGAAAACCCCCAAGGCTTTCTTTGGCATAAAGTGGTGCCATGCTGGTCCCACCTCCGGACCTTTGTACATGTCATTCCCTTTCCCCAGAACTTGCTTTCCCTCTTCTTCGTTGATCCTCTGGAAGTAGCCTCCTGGGCCCCTTGTTTCACACAGATCTCTGAACTCTGCCCTCACAGCACCTCATTCTTATATATTTACAGAACTGCCTGCATAGTGCCTGTCTCCCCAAGCACATAGTCCGCTGCAGGAAGGCAAAGTTCCTTCTCATCTCTGAACCTCCCCCTACCCCCAACCTCACCCCCACCCCATGCCAGGCACAGAGTGAGCACTCAAACATTTATTAAGGAAATGACTCTAAACTCTGTAATCAACATGATAACATGAGATTTTAAGACCTCAGGGGGCACCTGGTTGGCTCAGTCAGTAGAGCCTGCAACTCTTGATCTCGGGGTTGTGAGTTCAAGCCCTCCATGAGGCACAGAGCTCACGAGAAACAAAAACAAAAAAAACCAAAACCCTCAGTATTCTGGCTCCACTGCCACATTCCAGAACATATGACCGCTCTTCAGGGTTCTTCAAAATGGAACCCACCCCAGAAGCACTACGGAGCCTCTGCCTTCAAAGAGGCTGTGACCTGAAGTCCCTTTTCCTTCAAAATGCACCTGCTGGTGACCAAAGAAGGGAGAGGTCAGCAGTCATTCTGTAGATGAAACCACAGCCTAGCACTGACAGACACCCCACAGACCCCAACACAGAATCCAGAACAGAATCATCTGGGAAACAGACTTCTGTCACTCAGACACAAGGTTCCTTCTGCCCCGCCAGGCATCTCGGTGCTGGGCACACTCCCCCAGATCCACACACTCTTCTCTCTTTCCTTCGCAGCCCTTGGCCCACTGAAACTCACTCTGCCAGCTTCCTGGCATCCAATCCAGGTCGGAAGCCACGGAGGATCAGTAAACGGCCTCATCAACATAAACCCCCAGGGCATCCCAGACCCTTACTTCTCCTGGGCCCTGCACCCTACGACATGGCACTGCAGACACTCAGAACTGAGAATAAGACACCCTCCATGAGAACAGAAAACAGCAGCAAAGTCTGGAAACTTAGAACTCTCCACAAAAGTCCCGAATCCAAGAAGCTTACATAGAGAAGAAGAAACATGTGGCTACATATTTACCTAGGCCTGTTCCTTCCCTCTAGGTGACCTGACTGACCACACTCCTGTTATCGAAGATCTTCCAGGTTCTTGCCTCCTTCAAGAAGCCTTCCTTCCTTGATTACCAGGATCCTCACCATGGGTCCATGGCTTGGCCTCACCTACTCTCCAGGATTTGCTCCTGGTGCAGGTGTATCCGTGGGGCTATGCCCCCAGGTCCCCCAGGCCAGCCCTTCACTATGCTGATCAGCTCCCCAGGCCTGCCAGCACTTGCTGAACCAAACCAAGTACCATGGTCTCCCGCACAGGTGCAGCTAGGGGCCTGATCCTTCTGCACACCTCCCCTTCTCCCTGCCCACTAGTCCTCTATAAAAGGCCGGCCCGTCTCCCACACCTGCGGCCACACGGTACAGCCTAGACCTTGTCCAACCCCAGGGATGAGTTCCCCTACCAGACGACCAGCAGCAGACGACGGCATAGCAGCCCACCAGAGCCTCCATTTGCAGTGAGGGAGGACCCAGACGAGACCCCCAAGGTCACTAAGCAAGCTCTTGGGGCGCCTGCCCGGGCCACTTATATCCCTCCAGGGGACTTATCGGGCTTGGGTCTCCCGCAGAGGCCCTGGCGGTGACAGCCCCTCCTGGATGGGTGTGTCCCCGGGGGCGGCCTCAGCCCAACCCCTGCCCCGCGGGCCTAGCGGCGGCGGGCACCTCCCGAGGAGTCCTCGCGTGTCCGCCCCGGCCCCGCCTGCTCAGCACCGCCCGCCTCTCCCCACTCCAAGGGTCGGAGCCCGCCCCCATCGCGCGGGGCGGG
>NC_043707.1:33989838-33998990 GCF_006229205.1 Suricata suricatta | reverse complement strand
CCGGGGCCAGGCCGGGCCTGCGCGCCCCGCGCTACACAAAGTGACGGCCCCGGAGCTGCGCGGCGGCGGCGCGTGGGCACCGGAAGTGCCGCCGCCGGGCCCCGCCCCGCCCGCGCCCACGGGGGGCACTTCCGGTCACGTGGGGTCGAGCGCGGCTCCCGGAGGGGGCGTGCGTGGAGTGAAAGAAAGTGCCTCTCGTGCGCGGGAGGGCGCTCTGAGCCCTGGTGCCTGCCCCCGCCCCTGGGGACCGCGGTGTCGTTGTCCCGCGACCCCGACCCAATCCCTGGGGAACTCCAGCGCCTCCTGTTCCGAGACCCCATCCCACCCCCTAGACACCCCAGCGCCCCTTGCCTCCACCAAGGTACCCAGTCCTGGGAACCTCAGCGCCCCCTGCCCGGACTGGAGACCCTGGCCCCCTGCCCCAACCCAAGACCCTGACCCCACCCCCAGACACCCTATGACCCCCAACTCCAAGACCCTGGCCCAAACCCCTGGACACCCCAACCCTGCCCTCTCCCTGGAGTCACCCGTGACATTTCTCTCACCTGCCAGCCTGTCCCCTCCCCAAGCCCAGTCGGGATTCCTAATTCAACCAAGATTCAGGGAGTGCCAACTGAGAGCCAGACCGGACCTAAGCCCACCCCAAACTTAGGACCCTCTCCAGGTGCTGAAACTTGGAGGCAGGCGATGACCAATGGAGGAGCCTCCTGGAGGCATCCATCCGGCGGCGTGCCACGACCCAGACAAGGGCAGGGGCGCTCCCTCGCAGGTGGTGGACAAGTGGGACTGTAGCAGGTGGGCCCGGTGTCCACTGCTCATGGGCACTGCTTGCAAGACCACTAGTGCCTGTAGGACCAGTGCTGCTAAACGTGGGGGTTTTATCCAGAATGGACGAGGGTGAGGACCCAAGGTGCGGAGGGCAGCAGATTGGAGCCTTCACACAGGGATTGTAATCAGTACCGCGAGGAGGGCACCCTCTGAGACAGGAAAGGTCCCCCAAACAGAAGGAGGTACAAACCATAGGTGACTGCAGGAGCTGTGAGAAGCTGAGGTCGTTGGACTCAGGGTCCACTTGCAGTCCCCAAAACCTGTCTGCACCCACCCCCAGCGGCAAGGCTGGAGTCTGAGATCTTGGCCCCACAGAGGTCCAGGCCCTTTTCAGCCTGGCTCCAAGCCCCGGGTCAGGAATGGTGTGGCCTGGCTCCTTCCCCTCAGGGAAAGGGGAGCGACTCGAATGGAGGCCCCAGAGACTGGTACCTGAACCTGAATGGGCGAGGCAGGGAAGCCTCCCCAGCCTAGGGAGAGCTGGAGAAAGTGTAGATGGGGTCACCCAGTGGGAGCAGCAGATGTGAGGAGGGGTGAGAATACCCCAACCTTGTCCTCCCGACCCTTCCTTCCAGCACTGCCCATTGGTCAAATCCACTTGTACTGTGGGGGTACAAGTGGCGTCCTGGGGCCACAGCCACAGTCCAATGCCTAAAGCTAGGCAGAAAGCATATGGGGGGGCCAAGCAGAACCAACAGTTCAATTCCTGCCTTAGAATCCCTCCCCCCCTCTGCCCCCTTGTCAGGCAGGGACCCTGTATCACCTTGGCATCTGCTCAGCTCTCTTCTTGGCCTGTTTCCACCTGATGCCTAAACCAAGACCTGATTTCTTCCCCTCCCTTCTCTGAAGAAATTTCCAAAGGCATGGAGTCCACCAGACTCTCCCCACTCAGCTCTGAGTCTCTGTTGTCCCCCCTCCCCCTACTGGGCACTCTCTATTTCCTCCCCTCTCTGAGGATCTCTTCTCCCCACCCCCTGGAGCCTCTCCTTCCTCCTGCCCTGTGATGGGAAGAGTCCCCCAAAGCTTGTCCTGGGGCACCTGGGTGGCTCAGTCGGTTGAGCATTGGGCTTTGGTTCAGGTCATGATCTTGCAGTTCGTGGGTCTGAGGCCCGCGTCGGGCTCTGTGCTGACAGCTCAGAGCCTGGAGTCTGTCTTCAGATTCTGTGTCTTCCTCTCTCGCTGACCCTCCCCTGATAACACTGTCTCTCTCTCTCAAAAAAAAAAAATTTAAAAAAATTAAAAAAAAAGCTTGTCCAGCCCAGTTCACCAAGTTGTGTGGCCACACAAAGGCCCCGAAGTCCACCACCCAGTCGGCGTGTCTGAGGTTAAAGTTAGGCTTGGGACACTTCCCCCCAGGGGTGCGTCCGCTGTCCCACACCTGTGGCTTCAGAGGCAAGGCATGCTCAGGTAGACAGCCCGCTATTGAATAAATCGAATCCTCTACTCTTAGGACCTCGCCTGACCTGGTTCCTTCCAGCTCAGCTCTTCAAGGATCCGGACTGGGTGCTCTGGTATGAGCCTTGCCAACCACCTCAGACCAGCCACACCTCTCCCAGTGACCCTCCCCCTGGGCCCCATGTCACCCTTGTCTTACTAAGGAGCAGTGCTAGGCTGTCCCAAATAGGTTACACTGGGGACTCTTATGTCCTGAAGTCACCTGGCCTTGACCTTTCCAGCCATCTAGGCCCAGAGCTGCTAGAGTTTGGAGGTGGCTACCCTAGGGCCCGTAGGCATGGAATCCAGTCACGACTGTAGGGCAGGGTCCCTGCCAGGTGGGTCTCTCTTCACATGGGTGCTGGAAACCCAGAGACCCAGGCTCCGGCCTTGACTTCCCTGCTCCTCTCCCTTTTACTCCATCACACGGTGATGTTTGAAAGCTGCTTGGGTCCTGGTCCTGGTCAAGTCCTGGCCATTGGCAATCTCTGGCCACCTCCTCTTGTGGGTTCTCAGGGGCTCAATGGCACTCCCGCTCTGAGGCCAAGAGTCTTTTATCCCTGCTTTTCGCTTATTCTCAGCGGGGATTCCCTCACACACCCACACACCCGCCGCCCACACGAGTGCAGGGCCCTGGGCTCACACCTGTTCTCGAAGCAGTCAGGCCCTGCTGTCTAGGGGGTGGGAGGGGCAAGGAGGCGGAGCCTTCACCTGGGCCCCTGACTCAACAGGCCCCAAGAGTTTGGACCGTGGATTGAGGCATCAAAGCCGAAGGGAGGTTCCCTGGCTGAGTGGGGAGAGAAGCGAGCAGCAGTGGAGACCAGCAAGAGCTTAAATGGTGCCCGGACTCTGCTAAGAGGCTGTCCCCACCCACCTGGAGATGCCATTTAGGGCCATTTGAATTTACTGTTGGGGGGGGGGGCGGTGCTCAGAACTCAGAACTGCAATCCTGCATGGCGGCGACAGAGAACTCTCTCATAACAAGTATAAATGCAAACAAGGTATCAGTGTTCCGTGTTAGAGGTAATTGGGAATCGAGAGGGATTTGGTGCTTCAAGGGGCAGCTGGGGGACGGGAAATAGGAGGGACCTCAGGGGATGGGACCCAGTTCCAGCAGAGGCCTCTGCCCACATGAGTCACCTGTGGGGAGAGGTGCAGGAAGCGGGAGAGCAAGCAGGCCTGGCTCAGGGGCTGGTCCACCCTCCCAGCTGCTTACAAGCCAGAAGGACGGAGAGGAGAGTTGTTTGGCAGCATGGCGCAGGCAGAAGGCCTGCCGAGGCCTGTGCATCCTGCAAGAGCAGTAACAAGAACAGCACGGACCCGAAATGGACGTTGCCCAACCAGCAACTGACCTGTTGTCAGCAGCTCTTGCCCCAGAGGGTACTGGGAAGAGGCTGGCAGAGGTGAGCTGGGCACAGGGGTAGCCGCAACCCCTCCCAGACACATGGGGCTAGCCTCGGCTGGAGCTTCTCTTGCACTATGCGACCTGCACTGGTCTCAGGGACAGCAGTCAGAGACACTGAGCCTCTGGGCACAGAGAAGAGCAAGTCACGAGCAAGAGGTACACCCTGCAGCCATGGGCCAGGTGCTGGGGGAAGCGGAGGTGGGACAGGTGGCATTTCAGCCAAGCTTGAAAGAGGGCCAGAAGCCGGGAGGCTGTAGGGCAGCAAGACCTGGCCTGCACAACAGGAGGCAGGGAGTTTGGGGCCCGTGGAGGAATCAGGCAGTCCTGTGGCTGGAGACTCAGACCTCTGTAAGGCCAGAGGTGGGTCATGATTTATCAGGATGGGTGGGGGCCTTGGCAGGGATCCACAAAGTGTGTTAGTCCATTGGAGCTGTTATAACAAAGATAACTACAGACTGGTGGGGGAGGGGGGCTGAGACAACATTTATTTCTCATGGTTCTGAAGATGGAGCCCACGATCAAGGCGTTGGCAGGTTCAGTGTCTGGTGAGAACGTGCCTCCTAGTTTGTACCTGGCACTCTGGCTGTGTCCTTCAGTAGAAGGGGCAAGGGGGATCTCTGAGGACCCTTTTATAAGGTCACTAATCCAGGGGCACCCAGGGGGTTCAGTCAGTTAAGCCTCTGACTATGGCTCAGGTCAAGACCTCGAGGCTTCTGAGTTTGAGCCCTGCTTCATTCAGGCTCAGTGTTGACAGCTTAGAGCCTGGAACCTGCTTTGATTCTGTTTCCCTCACTTTCTCTCTCTGCCCTTCCCCCACTTGTGCTCTGTTCCTCTCTCCTTCAAAAATAAATAAACATTTTTTAAGTTTATTTATTCTGAGAGACAGGTAGAGAGGAAGAGAGAAAAAAGCCCAAGCAGGCTTCGCAGGGTCAGCACAGAGCCCATTATGTGGCTCGAACTCACCAACCGAGAGATCACAACCTGAGCCAAAAATCAAGAGTCAGACACTTAACCAACTGAGCCACCCAGGCACCCCTCAAAAATAAGTAAACATTAAAATATTTTCAAAATATGGGCACTAATCCTGTTAAGTGAGGACCCCACCCCCATGACTGAGTTACCTCCCAAAGGTCTCACCTCCTAATGCCATCACATTGGGGATTAGGTTTCAACATATGAATCAAGGCCAGAGGGGGGGCATTGAGGTGGGGGCCCCAGATGTTTATTTAGTTCATAGCACAGGGTGACAGAGACCAGCTGCGGAAATTGGGATTTCTGCTGTCCGGGGGGAACCTGATCAGTCTGGGAACATTCCTGGGTTCTTTGAAGAGCCTTGACACCAACTGTAAGGGACTCTGCCCTTCATCCTTCCAGAGGGAGCCCCTCCCCACCCCAGCCCAACCCCCACCCCCAACATCACACACACTTGCCCGGTTGGTGCCGAGGCCAGCTGGGAGGGCAGAAAGGGGGAGCAGGCAGACATGACAAGAGTGTCCACTTAACAGGAGCAGAGGGTTGAATCCAGGCCCCCACAACAGAGCAGAAAGGAACAGGCAAGAGTGGGGTCTAGACCACAGAGAGACAGGGCAGAGGGTGGTAATGGAGATGCTTTCCTTGACCAAACTTTTTGTGGGAGCTCAACTCAGGCCCTGACTTCCAGCTTCTGTGTCTGTGTCACCCAGTTTTAGCAAAAATCTGGTCACGTCAGTTTAGCCAGAATTCTCACCCTTGATATCTGATCACTTTCCATATCTGTCATGGTCCTCACTACTCACTCCCTGCAGCCCCTCTTCCCCTCCCCTCTTCCACCATACCCCCTTCTCCACTCCCCCCCCCACCCGTGATGTCTGATCACCCCTGGCCTTCCTTCAGCAAGAATCCTGTCAGGTCTATTTAACCAGAATCCCCCTACCCCTGTTGTTTCCTCCATCTTAGTAAATTTCATCCACCAACTCCCCTGACCCCACTCCTTGGCTGTAAGTCTTCACTTGTCCTTGCTGAAACCAGATTTTGGTCCAGTGCTATTCTGAGGTCTCTTTTCCCCTATTGCATTAGTCCCTGAATAAAATCTGGTTTTAAGGCTTTAACTACTGTCTGGCTCTGCTTCTTTTCAGCAGTGGCGCTTCTGCTCTCTCCCCAGGCTGGGTATGTGGGGCCTGGGCAGGAACTTTGGTCAGCACCCCTGTGTGCCAGGCTTCTTGCCCGAAGGAGCCCAGGAGGGCTTCCCGCAGGAGGAGACACTTGAGCAAGTCAGCAAGTCTGAGAGCCGAGTTGGAGTGAGCCCCGTCCAGACAAGGGACCAGTCCCTGGAGGCAGTGGCATGCCTATAGGTGGGTCTGTGCAGAGACAGCACCAGCCCCAAGCACCCGGGGACCTCACAGAATTCCAAATGCACCCGCATGCCGCCTCCCTCCCTCCCACATGCCTGTGCTCCTGCTGGTGAGCCACAGGAAGGCTGACACACAGAATGAGCTTCTTGACAAACACTGGGGGTGCTGACAGCCTCCTCATGGCCATCATCCCCTGGGAGGGCCGCTGGTAAACTCGCCTTCATGACTACATCTTTACGGGCACCCAGACTTACAGATACACAACAGTAACATGGAAGCAAAAGTCTAGGATTTGGGGGACACCATTTGATTTCTTGCATTTTTTAATGTGTTTTTAAATGAATTACTTCTGGGGCGCCTGCATGGCTCAGTCACTTAAGGACTCAGCTTTGGCTCAAGTCCTGATCTCATGGTTCACAGGTTAAAGCCCCACATTGGGGTCTGTGCTGGCGGCTTGGAGCCTGGAGCCTGGAGCCTGCTTCGGATTCTGTGTCTCCCTCTCTCTCTCTGCCCCTCCCCCACTCATGCTCTGTCTCTCTCTCTCTCAAAAAAAAATTTTTTTTTAAATAAATTAGTTACTTCTCCAGGTGGATTGGGGAAATCTGTCGAGATTGAGTTCAGGAACGGGTAACAGGAAGGCCTGCCTAAGCAACAGTGTTTGCAAACCTGTCCTCGGGTCCAGGGCTCCTCCAGCAGCCCTCCAAGGCCGTGGATGACCTTTCTTCACCACTCCCTCCCCCACTCATTCCTTCCCTCCCCTACCTGGACCTAGCCACTCAGCAGACTCCGAAGCCACGCTGCGGGGGCAAGAGGCAGAAACCATCAGTGCACAGATTAAATGCCATTGTTCAAATTGGATTTGTGTTTACATATTTATTTATTGCGCCACTGATTGTTTACTTATTCCTGAAACAGAAAGGTAAGTTGGGAGTAAATTGGGGTGGTAAGTCAAGTTTTAGGGCCTGGCAGAATGTGGTAGGAAGCAGCCTCAAAGATTTTTTAATTTTTATTTTATTTTTAAATTTTTTAATGTTTATTTATTTTGGGGAGAGACAGAACATGAGAGAGGGGAGTGGCAGAGAGAGAAGGAGACACAGAATCTGAGACAGGCTCCTGGCTCCGAGCTGTCAGCACAGAGCCCGACATGGGGCTCGAACTCACAAACCGTGAGATCATAGCCTGAACCAAAGCTGGATGCTTAACCAACTGGGCCACTAAGGTGCCCCTCAAAGATCTTTTTAAAAGGGCCAAAGAGAACCTGCAAAGCCTTTTGTTCTGAGGTAAGGAATTCTGATGTCCCCTGTTCTCGTGTCCCTTGCCCACGTTGGGCGCCACTTGTCGTGTCCCTTGCCCCGGCTGGCGGGGCAGTAAATCCTTGCGGGTTCGTTCCTGAGGGAGGGAGAGAGAGTAGGGCAGGAAGGGGAGCACAGAGAGTGAGGCAAGACAAGCGTTTTCTGATCAAGCCCCCGTTTATTAAGAAAATAATCCACCTATATGGGATTTGGGGCGGGAAACTGACCCAGGTTGGTTGCCAGGTAACAGAGTCAAATGATTATTAGAGAAAGGGGAAACCGAAACTGAAACTCCGAACACAGCATCAAAGGAAGTGCCCAGACTTTCGTCTGCAATACTGGGCAGGGGAAGATTAGTGCTGCATAAACCCGAATGCGGTTTGATCTTTTGTTCATTTTGGCTTTTCTTGTCTGGCCCAGTATGACTATCTCTGAATCCTGGACCACGAAATGCACTCTCCTAGCCTCCAGATGTAAATCTTGTTTTTTTGGTTGCTCCCTGGAGAGCGATATGTCCTTGCCTGAGGCAGCCAAAACTTGGCAGCTCCCAACACCCTGTAGGTCATGTGGGACCGAGACGGCTTAAGGGGGTGCTGGGGAAAGACTTCCCGGGACTCTAAATTCTGACCTGGGCAGTTGTCACCTGGTGGCTTTTCCCGTGGCTTCCGCTCCGTGTCCTCTGACGGCATCACTGATGGCATCACAGAGAGGTCCTCTCTGCAGGCCCCAACACCTGTCCCGCACGTGCTGCCACCCTTTAAGCAAACCTGGAGCAGGCCTCGAATCCAGTGCTTTTGCTGGGCACCGGGGTCCCCCCTAATTTGACGACACCGTTTATGTTCACAGCTGCTCTCTATCAGTGTCAGACTGACCCGGGTTTCCACGTGCTTGTTTACCGTTTTAAAAGCCATGACATACACTTCCAGTGTCAGGTCCAACCTGGAAGGGGCTGCAGGCCACTGCTCCATCCTCAAAACAGGAAAAAAAAAAAGTGGAAATGAACAACTTGTCTCAGATCCTTCAGAGAATTGAGGTCAAAGCTCAAACTGCTGCCCCGAACCTGGGAGAGACAGATGGCAGACGCAGAAAATCACAGCTTCCTGGAGTAGAAGCCCAGGAGCAGAAACGGCCCTGGAGCCAGTGCCCAGACAGGGAGACTTAAACTGTACATGATCGTTGGTTAGAAACTCAACCAGGACTCATTTCACACTTAAAAACTCCCCCCAGGGGAGAGGGGGTCCTGTTAGGAGAGCCCCCACTTTCATAAGTTTTACCTCCAGGAGCCCCAACAGGTTCTCACAGTGAAGATCAAAGAAAAATCTCAGACTTCCAGCAGGGGTAGGGGACATGGAGCCATTTTATTTATGTTTTACTTTTTTTATTTCAGAGAGAGTGAGAAAGGGAGTAGGGGAGAGGGGCAGGGAGAAAGAAAATCTCAAGCAGATTCCGGCTCAGCGAGTAGCGTGAGGCAGGGCTGGATCCCATGACCCTGGGGTCATGACCTGAGCCGAAATCAAGAGTCAGACATTCAACCTACTGAGTGAGCCACCCAGAAGGCCTGAAGGTATCTTTAAGTACATCCAGAGTACTCTGCTCTTTTTTTTTTAAGTTTGTTTATTTATTTTATTTTGAGAGAAGGAGAAAGAGAGATACTGGGGGGGGGGGCAGAGAGAGAGAGAGGGAGAAAGAATCCCAAGCAGGCTCTGCACCATCAGCACAGCGCCTGATGTGGGGGTCGAACTCACAAACTGTGAGATCATGACCTGAGCCAAAGTCAGTTGCCTAATTAACAGCCACACAGGTGCCAGCACTCTGTTCTTCTTAGCAGAGTCTGTTCTTTTTTTTTTTTTTTTTTTTTTTTTTTTT
>NC_043707.1:33978552-33989738 GCF_006229205.1 Suricata suricatta | reverse complement strand
GCCCCCCCCCCATTAGAGTCTGGCGGTAGAGGCCTAGGCTCCCCTTACCTTCTGCCATGTTGAAATCCCATGCCCAGATCAGAGGCAATTAATACCAACAGAACATCCTATCCATAAGAGGAAGGTTAGTGCAATCAGGAACTTTTTGCTGCTTCCTCAGCTTTCTGGGGTCACGTTTGTCAGTCCAATGACAAAGAGACAGGACAGTTTATCTTATTGGACCAATGATTCCTCAGGCTTCTGCCGTGCTAAACCAGCCTGCTTCTGGGGTGTGGCTGGAGCAGGGCTGGAGATCTCATCTCAGGAGTCAGACTCTTTGAGGGTCAGTTTAAGCCGATCGACTGGATCTGGGTCACCTCACCAGGTTGAGGGTTCTTCTGAGTCAACCTACTTAACTCCAGAGAGATACCTGAAAACTTTAGTAGGGGCTGATCCCCAGTTTTAAATATCCTGACAAACTAACAAGCCTGAGATCCAACAACAAATAGTTAAAGACACTCAAACTAGAATAACATTTATAGTAGTTCATTGCTGAAACATAGTTTTTCTCTCTAAAAAACCTCCATTATCAGAGATAGCCAAATCAAGACTAATGCATTGGTGGAACGAGTCCATTCTTAACAACCCTGGCCTAATTATTTACATAAGCTCAGCAAGAATAAAGATTGTTCATGAGGACTTTATAAGGCTTGCTTCGCTGGGTCCTTTTATAAGGAATCTCCAGGCTGAACTTAGTAGCCGCTCTGGGCCAGAAGCCAAGCCAAGCCAGCACTTTCCATCCGACAGGCCTGAAATACCTGTTAAATTGGGCAGACTCCTCTTCCCGGGGTCCCCAACACCTGCTGAAGTCCCTGCATCTGCCAGGAAGTGACCTTCTTTACTCACCTGGGAAGGCTGCTAGAACTAACAGAGTCTGTTCTTGAGGGAAACTATTTTAGTAGAGCCTAAGCAAACATGTGGAAGGGAAATATCCACCTCCAGCCTCCTCTAGCCTTTGCATCCCAGGAGGGGGGAACCTGAGAAACATTTGTCAAGTTCACAGCCCACAGGCACAGGTTCCCTAAAAGCCTGTGACCTAATCGTCAGGATATAGAATACTTTCTCTCCCTGACACGACACCGTCACATCAGTAGAGATCCTCTATAATAACTGGGGAACACAGCTGAGAGAAACATCTGTCTCAGACCTTATTCTAAAAGAAGTCTCTAGGGCTCCTGGGTGGCTTAGTCGGTTAAGTGTCTGACTTCAGCTCAGATCATGATCTCACGGTTCTTGGGTTTGAGCCCCACGTCCGGCTCTCTGCTGACAGCTCAGAGCCTGGAGTGTGTCTTCAGATTTTGTGTCTCCCTCTTTCTCTGTGACTCTCCCCTGCTCATGATCTCTCTCCCTCAAAAACAAATAAAACATTAAAAAATTTTTAAAATAAAATAAAAGAAGTCTCTAGGGGCTCCTGGGTGGCTCAATAGTTTAAGCAATGGACTTCAGCTCAGGTCACAATCTCATGGTTTGTGGGTTTGAGCCCCACATCAGGCTGTGCTCTGACAGCTCAGAAGCCTGGCACCTGCCTCAGATTCTGCGTCTCCCTCTCTCTCTGCCCCTCCCCTGCTCATGCTGTCTCTCTCTGCCTCCCAAAAATGAATAAACATTTTTAAAAAGTGTTATAAGTAAATAAATAAATAAATAAATAAATAAATAAATAAATAAATAAAAGAAGCCTCCAGAAAAATCCAAAGACAACAGGGGAGAGAAAACTCGGAGACCAGAGGAAATTTTTACCTATAACACCTACAGCCAAGGCAACAGTAAGCAAAGCCTGGCTCCTAGCCAGCTAAGCATAGAGCCTCACACTAAAGGCCGACTGAACTCAGTTCCTTTAACCTAGGACATCATGTTCACTTTTCAACAACAACAACAAAGTTAAAGGGTGAACTACAAAGCAAAAGCACAGTTTGAAGAGGCAGATGCAAATATGGTGCAGAGGTTAGAAACATCAGGCTGGGGATTTAAGACAACTATGGTGAATATGTTAAGGACAATAATGGAAAAAGTAGCAGACATTAAAAACCAGATGAGGAATGTCAGCAGACAGATGGAAACTCTAAGGCAGTATCAAAAGGAGGGGCACCTGGGTGTCTCAGTCGGTTAAGCAACCATCTCTTGCTTTCTGCTCAGGTTATGATCTCATGGTTCCTGGGACGAGCCCCACATCAGGCTCTGTGCTGACAGTGCAGAACCTGCTTGGGATTCTCTCTCTCTCCCTCTCTCTCTCTGCTCCTACCCTTCTCTCTCTCTTTCTGTCTCTCCCTTAAAATAAATAAATAAACTTTAAAAAGTATCAAAGTATCAAAAGGAAATGCTAGAAGCCAAAAACATTGTAACAGAAATGAAGACTGCCTTGATGGGCTCTTTAGTAGACTGAAGGGGGGGGAGGGGGAATCAGTGAGCATGAAGAAACAATAGAAACTTCCAAAATGGAATACAAAAAGAAAAAAGAATTTTAATAAATGGAATAGAATATCCAAGGACAATGACAAAAGATGCATAAAAGGAACACCAGAAGAAAAAGAAAGAGAGAAAAGAACACAAGAAATATTGGAAGACATAATGGCTCTGAATTGTCCAAAATTAAGGGAAGATGCCAAGACATAGATTCAGGAAGCTCAGAAAATATCAAGCAAGATAATACCAAAGGATACCACCTGGGCATATCATACTCAAACTGCAGAAAACCAGAGTGCCTGGGTAGCTCAGTTGGTTAAGCGTCCAGCTTTGGCTCAGGTCATGATCTCATGGGTCACGAGTTCAAGCCCCGCGTCAGACTCTGTGCTGACAGCTCAGAGCCTGGAGCCTGCTTCAGATTCTGTGTCTCCCTCTCTCTCTGACCCTCCCTTACTCACACTGTCTCTTTCTGTCCCTCAAAAATAAATAAAAAAATATTTTTAAAAAATTTAAAAAACTGCAGAAACCCAAGGACAGAAACAAAATCTTGAGAGAAGCCAGAGAAAGAAAACACTTTACCCACAGAAGAGCAAGGATCGGTGTCACATCAGACTTCTCTTCTGAAATCATGCAGACAGGAAGGTAGCGGACCGAAATATTTAAAGTGGCGCAAGTAAAACGCCCACCAGCCTAGAACCCTGTATCCAGTGAAATCACCCCTCAAAAGTGAAGGAAATACTGCTTTTCTCCAACACACAAAACATGGAGAGAATTTGTCACCGGCAGACCTGCTTTGCAGTATATGTTCAGAGAAGTTCTTCAGAACAAAGAAGATTGCATATGTTAGACACTCAGCGCTACAAAAAGAAAGGAAAAGCATTGAAGAAAAATATGTAAAGGTGAAACATACACAAAATCTTTCTCTTCTTCTTAGCTGTTCTAACATAAAACACTTCGCTCAAGAGGTGCTTGGCTGGCTCAGTTGGTGGAAGGTCAGACCTGATGTTGGGTCATTGAGATTACCTAAAAAAAATAAAATCTTTAAAAATAATAATAGCAACCATGTATATGGTGCTCTATGCACCAAGCAGACAAGTGAAATGAATGGCAAAAGGAACAACTGAGAGCGAGTACTTGGTAACACTTTGTTAGTAAGTACTTATACTTTCCATGACACAGTATAGCATTATCTGAAAACAGACCTGGAAGTGCCTGGGTGGCTCAGTCAGTTAAGTACCTGACTTTAGCTCAGATCATGGTCTCTCACAGTTTGGGAGTTCAAGCCCTGTGTCAGGCTCTGTACTGGCAGCCCGCAGCCTGTTTCAGATTCTGTGTCTCCTCTCTCTCTGCCCCTCCCCTGCTTGCATTCTGTCTATCTCTGTCTCTCGAAAATGAATAAAAACATTAAAAACAAAATAGACCTGGATGGACTGTAAGTGCATATTGTAAAGTCAGGGCACCCATTAAATTTTTTAAAAGTATTATTTGATATACCAAAAGAGAAGAAAAAATTAAATAACATGAAATGTTCAAGTAACACCAGTGAGTGCAGAAAAAGAGTGGAAGACAAAAAAAAATTTAAAGAACAAGGGCAAAACACAGAAAACAGTAGTGATATAGTAGCTATTAATCCAATGATATCAATAATCTATTTATTTTTATTTTATTTTTTTTATTTTTGAGAGAGAGAGAGAGACAGCATGAGCAGGGGAGGGTCAGAGAGAGAAGGAGTCAAGGATCTGAAGACAGGCTCCAGGCTCTGAGCTAGCTGTCAGCACAGAGCCTGATGTGGGGCTCGAACCCACAACTGTGAGATCATGACCTGAGCCAAAGTTGGACGCTTAACCGACTGAGCCACCCAGGCACCCCAATAATCACTTTAAGATAAATTCATTTTGGGGCACCTGGGTGGCTCAGCTGGTTAAGCATTCGCTTCTTGGTTTCTGCTCAGGTCATGATCTCACATGAGTTCAAGCCTCACATCGGACTCTGTGCTGACAGTGTGGGGCCTGCTTGGGATTCTCTCTCTTGCTCACTCTCTCTCTCTCTGCCCCTCCTCTATAAACAAAACATTGGATGTAGAGATTATGGAAAAATAAAATATTTAAATAAATAGTGATCAGACTCAAAGAAAATTGCTAAGTAATGGGTAGTACACACGGTAGGTCCATTTGGCAAACATGACTGAAGTCACAGACTCACCTTAACCAGAGGGATGAACATTGGATTAGCATTTTAGGACCATCGTCATGACAATGTTCAAGAAGATGGATTGGAAGGGGGCCAGAAGCTGAAGGTAGGTATTTCCGATTGAACCCAGGGAGCTGACTTCATGCGTTTATAGCATTTCCATCCCAGAATGCCCTGGAAGAGGGGACAGGACATACATCCACGAGAATAAGGACAACCAGAAGGAACTGTCAGATCAGCAGATGCGCAGTCCCAGCACATGGGTGGCGGACAGAGGGGAGAAGTGTGGCCTGACCCAACGGAGCAGCAGTGGGACAGGGACACCAGAAACCCACTTAGAAGCAGAGGCCTAGCTCAACTATCAGTGATTCTTGAACACTGAAGAAATGGCAAGCCAGGAAGGAGTTAGGATGAAAACTGGGGCCTTCATTTCAAAGCAAAACTTGGTGAGTAATTAAATGAGTGTATTGGGGCGCCTGGGTGGCTCAGTCGGTTAAGCCTCCGGCTTCGGCTCAGGTCATGATCTCACGTTCGTGGGTTCGAGCCCCGCGTCAGGCTCTGTGCTGACAGCTAGCTCAGAGCCTGGAGCCTGCTTCCAGTTCTGTGTCTCCTTCTCTCTCTGCCCCTCCCCCTCTCATGCTCTGTCTCTCTCTGTATCAAAAATAAATAAAACATTTAAAAAAATTAAAAAAAAAACCGAGTGTATGGCAGATAAAAGATGGCTGGAAGTTGTTTGCAGCCCCTCCCTCGGCGAGGCAGAGCCCATTTCCCTCCCCTTGATCTGGGCAGGGAGGACATTTGGTCTGATGAGTGGTGTCTGGCATAAGTGACACTGTATGAGTTCTAAGGCTCTATCCTAAACTTGGAGATCCCAAGCTCTGGTCTCTTGGGACCCAGACGCTCTGCTGAGAAACCCCTCGGTCACATGGATAGGCTGTGTGTAGGTGCTCCAGGGGACAGCCCCACTGAGCTCCCAGCTGATCGCCACCAGCCTCAGGATGAACCCATGCCTCAGCCCCTCTGGGCTATCAGATGTCATCAGAGGAACAGAAGAGCCATCCAGCTGATCCCAGGCAACCTGCAGAACCATGAGAAATAACAAAGTATCTTTTGTTTGTGGTCACTGTTTCAGGGTGGAATATTGCACAGCCATTAACTGAAGCAGAGGGCATTAGGAAAAGCAGGGAATGTCTAGAAGGACTCCTGGGTTTGTGTAGATGGTAGATGGTGCTGTCAGCCAGTGAAGGGAGGAATCAGAAGATGCAGGCTTGGCCAGGGATGAGGGCTCTGTGCAGGCTTACTGAGCCTTAGATTTTTGTAACCTCCTAGTCTGGGAGACCAATGGGTCCTCAGGTCCAAGAGAGATGCCCAAATGGGGGCTGAGGTTATAGGCTGGGGACCCTACCACATCCCGCCTGCAGGGGAGGGTCGTAAGGGCATAACTATGTCCTTCTACCATCTGGGAACCTCCAATCTTCATTTCTACAGTGTCTAAATGTTTTACCATTGGAATATTAGAAAGCGTTACCTCAGAGAACTTCCACCCAGAGAAAAGAATTTGCATTCACATCTTCCTTGCTTTATTTTTAAAATTATTTTCATGTTTATTTCTTTTTGAGAATGTGTGTAGAAGAGAGAGACAGAGCTTGAGCAGGGGAGGGGCAGAGAGAGAGGGAGACACAGAATCTGAAGCAGGCTCCAGGTTCGGAGCTCTCAGCACAGAGCCCGACATGGGGCCTGAACTCCCAAACTGTGAGACCATGACCTGAGCTGAAGTCCATCACTTACCCTATTGAACCACCCAGGTGCCCCAAATCTTCTTTGCTTTAGATGCAACATATTCCAGGGGCCTAACATGCACTGAGCCCGTTGACGCATATTATCTTGCCTGTTGTATTGGACACACAACAGCCCAGAACCATTGACACTCTGGGTCTGGTCTTAGAGGCAGGAAAAGTTGTCACATAGCAACTGGTGGCCAGAATTCCGATCCCCAAGTCCTCCCTGGAGGAACATCACTATTTTGTAAAAGACACCTGACTCAATGGAGGCAAAGACCAAGAATAAGCATCGGGGCCCATTCTGTTTTATAGATTTATCTTCTTCCCTGGAGATTTTCCATTTAGAGGCTTCTGGGCTTAGAATTCTCCTTCCAGCTCCTGATGTAGCACAAATACAGCCCAAAGAGATACTTACCTAATTGCTAAGAATGCAAAATGACACCCTGCTCTACTGTGGTATGGCTGACACATCACAAAGGGGCAGGAAGGGATTCACACCAGGGTCCCTCTATCTCGCGCTAGTTCCTAAAGTACAGGAGGTGTGGAGCCCTTTACTGAACCCCTCACAAAAAGTAGCCTGATCCCTGTCTTTTGCAAACCCTTGCAGATAGGATCATTATATGAAAAATTAAGACTAGTTGTATTCTTGGTAATTCTGTGAGTTGTTGGTTTTTTTAAATTCACATTGTGGTTTTTCACTTAATATGCCAGCCTTGAGTCTGGACCCCTTTACAAGATTTCCACGCATTAAGAAACTTCTTTTTGTTTTTAAGTTTATTTTGAGAGAGGGAGGGAGACAGCATAATGGGAAGGGACAGAGAGAGAGAGAGAGAGAGAGAGAGAGAGAGAGAGAGAGAGAGAACCCCAAGCAGATACCATGTTGCCAGTACAGAGCCTGACTCCGGGCTCAATCTCACAAACCATGAGATCATGACCTGAGCTGAAATCAAGAGTCAGATGCTTAACAGACTGAGCCACCCAGGCACCCCAAGACATTTCTTCTATAATGGGCATGTCTCTGCATTTTCCTTTCATGTCTCCTAACACATATGACTTAGGCCTAGCCTGCTGCCGGCACAGAATGGCAGAAGAGTGATTAAACACTGAAAGGCGGAGTCTCCCACAAGGAGTGAGGGCACAGGTAAAGTGAATACGGCAACCACCGACTCAAGTCCAAAACCACTGGATGTGGCTGAAATTACACATAGCAGGTGGAGGGGAGCCCTTGCCACGGCTGAGGAGATGAGGAGCCTGCCTCCCCACCACACAGCCCCGGGCCCTGGCGTATCACGGCTCTCTGCAAGGGGGGTCCCCCGACGCCTGACACAGGACTCTGGGACGCAGCACTGGGAGCTGGTCTCAGGGTGGCCTCCCAGCTCCACAGACAGGGGCTCAGAATGTGGGGACACTGGGGTGCGGGCAGCAGGCAGGGGACCTAGGAATTCTGGGTAGGGCACGTGAGTGGGCAGCACAGCTTCCAGACCAGGCTACCCCATGGCCCCCACCAAGGGTCTGCCCCTAACATTTGTTCTCTACAAACATACAAGGGTGAGAAATGGCTCAGGTGCCACACTTTTGTCCCCCTGGGGCATCAAGGAGGGTGCCTATTCTTTCTTTGCTTCTCAGACTGCTGATAAGGGTGGGGGCAGGTGGGGGCAAGGACTAGGGACTGGGGCTGGCTTGTGGTTAGGTGGCAAAAGCAAGATGGGGAAGAGTCGGGTGATGAGGGCAGAGATTGGGGTGTGCAGGCCCCCTGGGGGACAGAGGCTGACTGATGAGGCCTTCCAGGAGCCGTATTAAGTTGGCCTTAGATCCCTATTGGTACAGAGATGTCAAGTAGAGGTGACAGAGATGCTAAAAAGTTGTGGGGAGAAGTCAGGACTGTACAGAGAGAATTTGGAAGTCTGGGGCCAATGGGTCCCAAAAATCTAGTCCCCGAGCTCTCCCCTTCATTCCACCACCTGTCTCCCGTAGCACCTACCTCCCGGCTGACCCCAGACTTACCATTCCTAATCACAACAGGCCCCTCTGGCTCTGACCCATTGCACAGTGTGACTTCCGCCCTGACCACCTGCCCCTCTTGTGCCTCCAGGCCTCACCTTGCAAATGATGACCCAGCAAGACTTCTGTGAGGCCACCTGGCTCCCCATGTGCAAGCCCTGTTGCTCTGTCCCCACCTCACCCCACCCCCACAGCCCATCCCATTGTGTGACCATTTAGGTGTGTCTCTCTCTCCTCCTGGGCTGTGAGCTCTTCAGGAAGGCCTGTCAACACCTGGGCCCTGACCGTCCTGCACTGGGAGCAAGACCCTCTCAAGTAATGACCTCCACAAACCAACAGGCTTGGCCTGTCCTCCCCTCGAGGGCTCCTGTCTTGCGGTCCCCAGAGGCGACTGCAGAAGAGCAGGTACGTGGCAGTGGTCACTCAAGGAAAGGGCCAGGGGAGGCTGGTGGCAGCAGGCATACGGCAAGGAGGGGTGGGGAAGGAGAGGTCTCAGGCAAAGCCTCACAGAGGCGAGGAAGTTCCCATCGCATCCAGGGGCTCCTCGGGAGCAGAAGTGGTGTCCCCGAGTCGTCCCCACGGGAGGAAGGCAGCTGGGCTTTCCCAAGTGTTCAGAGTTGGCTGAGGGACAACTCCACCTTCTCTGAGACAGTGGATAATGGAAGAGCCACGGTGCTTCTGGGGGAAGCCAGCCAGGACGGCGGGGGCCATGTCTGTAGAAGGATCTGCCCAAGGACAGGTGGGCAGAGAATGAACATCACCCAGGCCGCTCCTTGCCTTGCACAGATCCACTCACGCCCCACATGGATTCTACTCAGTGAAGAACACAGAAGACAGAGGCCGGGGATTGGGGGCCACCTAGCACCCCTGCTGCTACGGTTGGGTTTGAGGCCCTAGCTTATGCCCCACATGCCCCCCATAATACCCAGACCCCCTTGCCTTCAGCACCTCTGCTTGTCTAGGAGGCCTGACGAAATGACTCAGACCTTCACCCCAGAGAGGTAGGAGCCCCAGTTGAAAGATCTGACACCCCAGTGGTTACTCAGGGAAATGGCTCCGGTCCGTCATTGGGAAGACTGCGGAAATCACTACACAAACACTGTAAACAGAGGCAGAGCGAGCGGGAGACGGGCCACTTCTAAATTGATTTAAAGCTTGTCCTTAAAAAATGCCAGAACTGGCCTCCCCAAGCGTCTGCCCTCTGGTCTCCATCCCTCCCAGCAAGGTTATACTGAATCCGGCCCTCCGAGGCCAAGGGATTCAGCTTAGGAGGAAGGGTGTGGGGTGAGGAACACTGAGCACGGGACTTAGCTGTCCCTTCCTCTAGGGCCACCAGGAAAACGCTCCATAGAAATGAAACAGGTGGCCAGACACAAAATCCAGCAGGGCAAACACAGAGATGAGACAATGCATTTCTCCATTTTAATTTATTTTTCAATTTTTGTTTCTCACTTACCAACACATTTGTAAAAGGTAGCAGGCTGTGTTAGTAAAGGAGAAGCAGGGAGTAAAGAGAGGTGCAGGATCGAAGCAGCTGCGCACGGGGAGAGTCAAGGGCAGGACGCATTTGGGGGCAGAAGGGGCAGGCAGCCTCCGCTGGCATCCTGCCTTCCTGCAGGCGTGAGCACTGCTGATGCTCTTACACACCCCCAGATGATTGTGTAAACGTTGTAAAGAGCATTTCTGTTGCTTCCAAACGTCGTCCCTTAATTTCTCCCTCTGACTCCCCCAGCCACTCCCCCGCCCCAGACCACAGCAATGAGGCAGGGTCTTCTGGTGCCAGCCCCCTGCATAGCCTGGCCCAGAAGGACCCTGCCCCTGGGTCTCAGCGCACCAACCCCATTGCCTCAGTCCATGGGCAAGCATCTGAGAAGCCTAGAGCAGGTGGCTCCCAGGGAGATCCGGGTGAGGCTACCTCGGAGCTCTTTCCCCAAGGTGAGCACTCCCCTGAACCTAGGAGAGCATTCCCAGAATGCCATCCGCTTCAGCCCAGGGCTCCAATTCAAGAGGTCACTGACAGGCCACCATGGGCATGGGAGCTTGGCAGCATGGAGGGCTAGCGCCCTTGCTGGAACCTGGACAGAAGTTTTATCTTCCACCCAGAGAAGGGGACACTCTGACCCTGTGCTTATGAACACAAACGTTTTAATCAGGATGATATCCACCCTGATGAATTTTCATTCTAGAAAGTCACTCTCAAGGCAAATGCCACTGAAGACAATTTAATGCCTTGATCAGTCTTCTACAAAGTGCAGATAGCTTTCCTTTCCCCCCATCTCTTTACCTCGAAGTAATTTTACCAGGATCAAATCCTATTCATGTGCCTTTCACCACATAGATTGGACTCCCTGGCTAGTGTTTGATGCATGTCAAATGTCACCAACTACCACGGGTGTCACTGGCAGCTTTTTTTGTTGTTGTTGTTCCCCTGTGGCTCTCACCTTTAGAAAGCCCTGGCAGACTCCTCACAGGTCGGTACCCAATGATGAACTTGTGCGTGCTGTTTGTCCTCTTGTGCAACACCTGTGCCCTTGGGGCCCAGTGCCTTTTTTGGAAGAGCGTTTCCGATGATCAGTGCGTCAGCGCGGCCTCCGCTCAGCTAACCAGGGGCAGGGTTGGGAGCCCTTCTGCAGCCGGCTTCCAGGAGGTGCTCGCACACCGCTGGGCAGGGCCCTTGCCGTCCCCAGCGCCCCCGCCCCGCGCCACCCAGCCCATCCCCAACGGCCGCGGTCACTGCGCCTTGGCCGAGGCCCCCGCCGCCTGCTCGGGGCCGCC
>NC_043707.1:33973013-33978452 GCF_006229205.1 Suricata suricatta | reverse complement strand
CCGGAGTCAGGGCTGCGCTGCCCGCTGGGCCGGGGATGGCCACCACAGTGGGCGTGGCCACAGCCGGCAGAACCATGAGCTCCTGCAGTACCACGTAGCCCGGGGGCGCCACCACGACGGCGGCTGGAGCCCCCGGGGCCGAGGGACCGCCGCCCCCAGCGGCGGGCACCAGCTCCAGTTGCAGCTCCGGCTGCACGGGGGTCAGCTCCAGCTGCACCTCCTGCTGCTGGGCCCCCAGCTCCACCGGCGTCAGCTCCAGCCGCACCTCCTGCTGCTCCTCCAGCTGCTGCCGCTCCAGCTGCTGCTGCTGCTGCTGCTCCAGCTGCTGCTCCAGCTGCTGCAGCTCCTCCTGAAGTTTGAGCTGCAGCTGCCGCTGTTCCTGTTGCCTTTCCAGCTCCTGCTGCCGCTCCAGCTCCTGCCGCTGCCGCTCCAGTTCCTGCTCTGACCCCAGGTCAACTGGCATGAGCTCCAGCTCTACCTCTTCTTCCTCCTCTGGCTCCAGCGGAGGAGGCGGCTGCTGCTGCTGCTGCTGCAACTGTACCTGCTGCTGCAGCTCTAACTGTTGCTGCTGCAACAGCTGCTGTTGTAACAGTTCCTGCTGTTGCAGCTGCAGGTGCTGCTGCTGCAACTGTTCCTGCTGCTGCTGCTGCAGGTGCTGCTGCTGCAGGTGCTGCTGCTGCAGGTGCTGCTGCTGTAACTGCTCCTGCTGCTGCTGCAGGTGCTGCTGCTGTAACTGCTCCTGCTGCTCCTGCAGGTGCTGCTGCTGCTGCAACTGTTCCTGCTGCTGCAGCTGCAGGTGCTGCTGCTGCAACTGTTCCTGTTGCTGCAGCTGCAGGTGCTGCTGCAGCAACTGTTCCTGCTGCTGCTGCTGCTGCTGCAGGTGCTGTTGCTGCAACTGTTCCTGCTGCTGCAACTGTTTCTGCTGGGGCTGCTGTAACATTTCCTGCTGCTGCTGCAGGTGCTGCTGCTGCAACTGTTCCTGATGCTGCAGCTGCTGCTGCAACTGTTCCTGATGCTGCTGCAACTGTTCCTGCTGCTGCAGCTGCTGCTGTAACTGTTCCTGCTGCTGTTGTAACAATTCTTCTGGTCGCTGCTGCTGCTGCAGGTGCTGCTGTAACTGTTGCTCCTGCTGCTTCGGCTCCTGTAACTGTTGGCGCCGTCCTAACGGTTTCTTCTGTGGCTGCAACAGGCATTGCTCTTGCACTTGCTGCTCCCGTGACTGTTCCCGTAGCAGCATCTTCAACCGTTGAGGTGGCACAGGTTGTGGGTGTTCCTGCCGGGGCTCCCATCGTTGAGGCGGCCGCCGCCGCCGCCGCCCTAGGCCTGGGAGTTGGTCTCGGGGTCGCTGCTCTTGCCGCAGCTCTTGCCGCAGCTCCGGTCGCTGTCCTGATTGCTGCGGTTGTGACTCTGGCCGCCCCTGCTGTGCTTCCTCGGCCATTTCATTGGGCCCTGTTGGGGCTGAGCTTGTTGGCCGCCGTGGGCTGCGGTTCTCCTGAGCCTCTTCCTCCTCCTGACTCTTACTCCCACCGCAGCCCCCTGTAGTGGAAATGGCAGGAAGCCAGGAGAGAAAGATCGCAGGCATCTCTCAGGGGGTAGACCCCTGGACCTCCCTGCTCACCTTGCCCCAGGGACAGCCACCCACAGGACATACTGTGAGCTCCCATCAGGGACCCAAAAGCACTGGTGCGGTTGACAATGGCAGCGCCGCAGAAACTGAAATGCCCAGGGGTGTGGGGTTGGCTTAGAAATGCGCCCGAAGGACTGCTGGTCTCGTCAGTCTGGACCCTGGCTGTCTGACCCCTCCCTGGGCCTCCCTCTGCACAGGCTCCATGCTTAGATCTCGGCAGTGACAAGAGCCTGGGTGCCTGGGGCTTCTCCCTGGGAAGTCATGCTGCAAAACCATCCGGTGGGAATCCACGAACAAGCTATTCGGACGGCAAAGCCATAACCCCGTGCAGAGCTCTGACCCCAGCTAGGGGCGCACCTTACATAAGTGATACTTGCCTTCTCTGTAAATAATGTCTGTAAAGTCACCTGGAAGCACCACCATTAGTGGTTCTAAAAGTCACCGAGAGTCAGAGCACAGTTTCCAGCCAGACATCCTCGGTTCAGGCCCTAAATCTACCCCTTAGCAGTCGTCAACCTCCTCCAGTCATGGAGCCCTCCTTGCCAGGGACAGTTTCGGGATACCCACACTTGCAGCTTCCCAGGCAAAGCTGGAAGGGCCCTGGTATTTCCTCTAGAACTTGGTAGGTGCTTCAAAATCCCTCTCCCTGAGGGTTAGGAAATGAGCTTGCAAACTTACAAACAGTTTGGAAATACCAAGGATACAACTGGGTCCGTCTGAAAACAGCCTGGAGACTGGAAGCCTTTGAGACTATTACTCAGGAGTGGAAAGGACTAATCCTGTAGTCCCGAGTCAACATAGTGACTGGCCAATTATGTCGCCTCTGGGAACCTGAGTTTCCGTGTCTGCAAAAGGAGATAAACCCTTCCCAGGGGCATAGCGAGAACGCCAGGGGGGAGCGGTCTGGCCCCGAGTTGTGCAGGAAGAGAGGAAGCACCACTCCTTAAGAGTCACTCCATCGTCACATTTCACTTTCTGCACACCATCCACGTGTCTGTCTCTCATTTTTCTCATGCTGAGCATTCACATTGTGTTCACAGAAAACCCAAAGAGGCTCTCTCCATTTCTGCATCTGACTGCAACATCTGTTCTTCCTACAGCTCCGTATTTTCATTTTGCAACAGAAAGCAGAGGTTCGATTTTATAAAATTTTGCTTTCGGGCCACTTTGCCAGGATTAAATTGATTTCATAAAACCAAGGGATATCTATATGTAAATAACTTCCTTTCAGAAAGCTATTCCTGGGGCACCTGGGTGGCTCAGTCGGTTAAGCATCCAGCTTCAGCTCAGGTCATGATCTTGCAGTTCATGAGTTTGAGCCCTGCGTCGGGCTCTGTGCTGACAGCTCAGAGCCCAGAGCCTGCTTCAGGTTCTGTGTCTCCTTCTCTTTCTGCCCCTCTCCTGCTCATGCTCTGGCTCTCTGTTTCTCAAAAATAAACAAACATTAAAAAAAAAAGAATTCTATTTCTAAGAACCTTTGCTTAGCAGGCTCATGGACAAGTGAGTGCATTTCTCAGATACACACACCAACTGGGAGTATGTGAGTGGTGAGTGAAGACAGCCATGAAAACCTGTCCCCCCAGCAAATCCAGGGTCCGAGACATTCCAGCCTCCTGCCACCTCTGGGAGCGGCAAGGATGCACCATGCCTCCGTGTGAGTCCTCATGTTTCTAGCACAGCACTCAGCCGTGTGGCCAGTCCCAGCTTCTTACAGCAACGCCAGCATTTTAAGCAACGATGTTTTTAGTGAACATATTATTGTCACCTAATGTGCGTGCCCTTGCAAGATTTCCCCAGTTAGAAGTTGAGCCAGGAGCACCCTTGTTTAGCTATACCTCCCTCTGCAGCCCCTCTAATTCCCGTGGTCCTTTTCATGCTGTTCAACCCTGGCCCAGCCTTCAGTCAGTGCCCTCAAAGCACAGAGAAGGAAAGTGGTCCCAGGAGCACAACCCCCCCGGAAAGTCTCCCCAGAGTGCGTCCCACAGGGAGAAGACAGCCTGGAAGGTTCTGCAGGGCCACGTTTGCCTCTGGACAGAAAGGGAGAAAGATGGATGGAAGCGGAGGTCAGGAAAAGTGGACAAGGTCAGAGAAGGCCCCAGAAAAAAGAGAACTGAGGGGGCCAATGCCGGAGGTATGAGGGGCGGAGAGAGAGAGCTCCTGAATTGAATCTAAGAACTTGACTCTGGAGCCAGGGACAGGTAGGGGGACAGTGGAGGCCGCCTGGCTGCTGGGGAAAGAGTGGTAGCTTGCAGCCAGCGCATATGCAGGGTCCAGGCACAGGCTGAGAATATTCTGCACTGTCAGGGAGCCTGTCACCAGCAAACCACAGCCTGATACGACTGCCTCTGAAAACCCTGAGAGGAACCTGCCCGTGTCACTCCAGGCAGCTGAAGTGGCTGCAGCCCACCCCCCAGCCCCACACCCCAAAACCGCCAGGTGAGCGAGCTGCAGACAGCAGGCAGCCCACCGCCCCGCAGCCCCCTCTCTTGCCAGCAGCAGGACCGGGGCTCCGTCAAAAGATCTCTGCGGGGCCTGCGGACTGTCTCCTGCGCTAGATCAGAGCCACCCCCTCCGGTCCCTCACCTGAGACGGCACCAGGCCCCAGGCCCCCATCTTGGAGACACCGAGGCTCCAGCACGCAGGTCTCCGTCGCCGGGCCCAGCTCCATCCTAGCGTTCAGACCAAGATCCCGGGGAGCCAGCTGTGCTGAGAGGAAGGAAGGAGGCTGTTCAGGTGGGCACAGGAGTGCCATGAGCCCCTGGCCCAGCGGCACTGACTGCCAGAGAGCCCTCCACCTCTGCCCCTGGCTCTGGGGGCCCCAACTAGGCTGGAAGGGAGGGCAGCTGGAGCCACAGCTGGGGAAGGTAGGTTCAGGGTAGCCTGGAGGCTCCGCTCACTGGACTTGCTCACCGCCCCTCAGAGAGGCAGTCCCTCCCTTCCTGCCTTCTGGAATTGCTCTGGGCGGTACTCAGCCCCAGGCCAGGGGCAGCCGGTGTATCTGCTCCACCAGGAGCTGGACTCCCAGAAGGTACATCTGACAAAGTGTGCAGAGAAGAGAGAGAGGACTCACATTCCACTGCCCGCTTCAAAGCCCTACCAAGCCTGTTCACCTCCCCGGTCGCTCGCCTCCCAGACTGGTCTTGGGGCTTGGCCAGTCTTCCAAGGCCAAGGCACCTGCAGCCCATGGAACCAGTCCTGGCCCAGGGTCTCCTGAAGTCTGGAGGATTCCCCACCTCTCTCCTACACCCCCTTCCCCTTTCCCCACCCCTGCAGAGGTGTCCCCACATCTAGTCCCACCTCCCCTCCTAACAGGACAATTCCAGGTCTCCGTTTTGGGCTCCTGCCCCAAAGATGGGAAGCGCCCCCAGCCCTCTGTCCTGCCCACCAGGCCTCACCTGGCGCAGCATCTCCTTCTCCTCACCGCGGCCTGTGCACTGGGGGACGTGTGCCCATGGTCAGCCGCGGCTGGACAGCGAAGGCCGAAGCGTCAGCCGGCTCCTTCCTGGGGCGCCTCCATCCAGAAAGAGCCGGGGAGGCGCCCGGCCACCCGAGGGGCCTTTATGGGCACAGCGCGGCAAGCCTGTCGCTGTCAGGGCTGCAGAGGTCGCCCTGGGCCAAGAAAGGGGCAGAACGGAGTTCCCGAGCAGAAGTTGGTTTCGGGCCACCCCCTCTCCGGGGAGGGGGGCGGGGAGGAGGCTGAAGGCCGGCCTCGCGGTGCAGAGGGGGTGGGGGCCGGCCCGAGGTCGGTGGGGGCCGAGCAACACCGGGTCCGGCCGGGGACAGCCCTGGTCCGGCCGCGCTCGGCCGGCGGC
>NC_043707.1:33943769-33972913 GCF_006229205.1 Suricata suricatta | reverse complement strand
CCCCCCCCCCCCGCTTGGGGGGGACACGTGCGGCCTCGGGGCGCCCCTGGCCCGGGTACTAGTTGTGGTTCATTAGCGCTCAATTAGATGACGCTCACCTGATGGGGAGGCACCGTTCCAGCCCCCAGCGGACCCTGAAGAGGCCTCCCCCTCCGCAGCTTTAACCCCTCCTCCTGGAGCCCAGGATGGCGAAGGCAAGCCTGCGGGGGGGGGGAGGGGTTGGGGAGGGGGCGTGGTGTTTCTGCCCTTTGGGACAGTGGCCTGGGACCCCAAAGGACCAGACCTTGTTAACTGAAGGGTAAGCCCCGGCTTGCTCCCTCTGTGCACAAGGCCGGGGATCCAGGCCCCCTCCGCCGCCCCCAACCTGTCCTCCCCAGTGGTGCAGCTCAGAGGCCTCCGGGCGTGCCAAGCTGACCCCTGCCTGATTGGAGGGGGGGAGGTTCCTTCTCAGGGAAGCCTGACCATCTCCATATCCTATCAGCTTCTCCTCGCTGTCCTAACGTGGAGAGTTCACATTAGAATCGGGACACTCCAATTCTTTTGAAAAACCCAAAGACCTGGTCTTGGAGAACTATTCCTGGGGTAGAGTTTGGGTTAGCCCCACTGAATGGGGACACAGTTGTCTTCCCTCCCTACTGTCTCCATGCTCCCGTGGCGGCCCCCTGTTCCTTTTCGGATACTTTCTGGCCCCCCAGGCAATGGAGTTTGGGGCTTCTCCTCCAGCCCTCTTCTGAAAACTCCTCTCTCTGGCAGTTTCACCCCCAGACTAGGTGCTCCAGAGGACAGAGGGTCACCTCTGCCCTTCTGGAAGCAGTGGGGGGAGGGGTGGAGTGGGGGAACAGTGCAGCAGGAGCCCAGCTTTGGAGGCCGAAGATGCTGGACTCACAATGGCCTCTTCCAGCTGGGTAACGAGGCAAATTATGACCTTGCATCTGGGGAACAGGGACAGCACACTGCTGGTCAATTGAGGGGTGAATATCTCCCCTCTGGCCGGGCAGGTGTGCACCTTGCCCTCTCTGGGAGGCTGCTTCCTCCTTCCTCCCAGGAGACCTCACCCCCAGACCATCCAGATGATCCATACACTCCTTTAATCTTGAACCTCTCTCTCTGCTGGCTTCTTTCCAAGAGCATTTGCGCATCTTCATGGCTCTCCTGTCTTAAAAATGAGCAGCCCCCTCTCTCTCCTGCCCTTGGTGGCCAAACTTCCTGGAAAGATGCCCCATTGCAATTCTGTCCATATCTCCATCCACCTATCCCTCCTCCCCCCTCTCCAGCTTGGCCTCAGCCCCATGGCCCCACTGGGACAGCTCCCTCTCATGTTACCAGTGAAGTGACCTCCATGTCACTAAATCTCTCACGCTATTCCAACTCTGGGAGGCTTTGGACATCTCCCGTGGCTGCTGAGAGGGACCACCCTTGGTCCCTCCTTCCTCTGGGTCTGCCTCCTCTCTGATTCCACCACAGGCTCTGCTTCCTTTACCAGGCACCTTGCTCGCCTTCACATAATCAAAACCTGCATAAGTTGTCTGCCCACATCAACAGCTCCATCCAGAAGAGTCTTTCTCCTGTCCATGACTGAGCGCCTCACAAATATCAGCCACCCTTTTTCTTCCTCTTTCTCCCTTTAACTTTTATCCATGTAATACACAAAGTGACTTGAGTAAGTTAAATTTGTTCTACGAGGCTTTAGCAACAACAAAAATGTCTCCTTGCTTTGGAGTCCACTTTATTCTGATATTTTCTGCCATGTTTAAAAATAAATTTTTAATGTTTATTTGAGAGGGAGAGAGACAGAGTGAGAGGCGGACAGAGAGAGGGAGATACAGAATCCAAAGCAGGCTCCAGGCTCTGAGCTGTCAGCACAGAGAACGTCTCAGGGCTTGAACTCACGAATTTGAGATCATGACCTCAGCTGGAGTCAGACGCTTAACCGACTGAACCACCTAGGCACCCTTTGCCGCATTTCGAAATAACGTTCTCATAGTGTTATTACTTGGTTTTCCCATTTTAGGGAGTATCTATGGACAGCCTACTTTAGAGGATGTAGATTTAACTCTTGAAGCCACACACACACATGTCCACGTCCTGCCTACAGTAATATGTCTGGTCTTTATCCATTTTTCTGGGAGGGAACTTCCACACTCTTGGAATTTCTCCAGTGACAGGCATGTCTTTGTTATTCGGAGGCAGGGGGCTGGATTAGCTTTGGGTTGGGGGCTACCAACAAGACCAACCATGAGATTACAGGGTTGGGCGAAGTCAACCCAACCTCAGGGGCTAGAGATGGAGGTCAGTCACATGGCCAATGATTCAATCAATGTATGAATGTAATGAAACACCAATAAAAACTATGGACACCAAGATTCAGGGGAGCCTCCTGGTTGGTGACAGGTGCTTTGTTTCCAGAAGGAGGACACAGAAGTTCCACGTTCAGGACTCTCCCAGACCCTGGATCTCTTCAGGGACCAGCACTGGTCTGGCTTTCTATCCTTTGTAGTAAAACTGCAATTCTAAGTATAGTACTTACTGGAATTCTGTGAGTTGATCTAGTTCATTATTATCCAATCTGAGTAGGCCAAAGGAGTCCCTGAATTTGTAGCCAGTTGGTCAGAAGTGCTGGGAGCCTGGGGACCCCTGAACTTGCAGCTGACCTCTACAGTGGGGGGGCAGTCCTGCTGGGCGTGGGGCCCTTAACTTGTGGTGTCTGTGGGGACCCTGGTGGTCAGCTGCGGAACTGCAGGACGGGACTGCACCTGCGCATAAGGTTTCATCACAGTTTGGGGTAAATCCACATTTAGTTTCCCTAAGTCCATTTCTGTAAATATCTTTCACTGCCAAGCCCAGTAATAGTATTTGTATTAGTTTCCTTCTTGTACAACCCTTAGTTCTTCTTGGACTTCATTTCTCCTCTTTTTTTTTCTTTTTAAAATTTGCTTTGATTCACTTTTACAATCCCCTGAAAAATCTTTCCACATCCTCCTATGGCTCTATAAATGCCTATGGACCCAACTTTCTACCTGGTCATACTAGTCCGAAAATCTGTTTAATTTTGTTTCCAGATATCCCTTCTGGAGCCTCCTTCCTTTGGATCCAAATTGGGAAGTTGGCCCTGTGGAGTGCTGGTGTCAGCCCGGGGGTCTAGTGCCATCATCTGGAACTTTGTCTTTCTCTCTCTCTCACTCTTGCTCTCACTCTCTCTCCCGCATTAATCCCTGTGACCTCACACCACTTCTTTCTCCTTCTTCTTTTTTGTTCCCTTTCTCCTCCTTGATTCAGTCATAACATAGACAGTTAGTGCTCACAAAATATGCCAAGTGCTCTCCTACATTTCCAAGTCTTACATGCAGTTCATCTGGGGTTAAATGATTACTCTGGCCAGGAGACTGTGAAAGGAGGTAACCTGTGCTATGTCTAAGCCAAAGCACTTAAAACTTTTTCCTTTTTTTTTTTTTTTTTTTTGAGAGACAGGGTCAGAGAGAGAGGGAGACACAGAATCCAAAGCGGGCTCCAGGCTCTGAGCTAGCTGTCAGCACAGAGCCCAGCGGGGGACTCGAACCCACAAACCGTGAGATCATTACCTGAGCCGAAGTTGGCCACTTAACTGACTGAGCAACCCGGGCGCCCCTAAGCCAAAGCACTTAAGAGCTGGTGTGGCATCTCCATTTCACGCCTCCCCTGCTGTGTGGCCTTGGAGGACACATGTTCCCCGTGGTGCAAGCACAAGATGGTAAAGCCTTAGTCAGCCTGAGCTATCAGTCCATCAAGAAAGCCTCAGAACTCTTAATAAGCAGAACATTTAATATGGGAAAACGGTCATAAACATGTTAAGAAGGGCTGCAGTATTGCGTGAAGGACAATGGACAACCCAGAGATTAGTACCTCTAGGGCTAGAGGAGCAAGAGGGGAAGATGATAGCATAGAGAGATACCGTTGTGGTATCAGGGAGGCTATTGTGGCCCCTCTTGGAAACTGGGATGTGTAAGCAAGAAACCAGCCCAGACTCACCAGCCAGTGAAGGCTCCGCCAGAAACAGGAAATGTCTTCTCTTCCATTCTGACTTAGGATCCTTCCTTGGTGCTTCCCTTTAGCAGAATCTAGCCAGAGGCCAGCTGGCAAGGGAGCCTGGGAAATGTAGTTTTCTGTCTCGCGGCCTCCCGCAATGGAGCAGATGGCGGGATGGGGACTGGGTCCAGAAGCAACAGGCAAAGAGCTGGCACATTTGGTGACTCTGTAAAGCAGTCTCCCCCTGCCAACCCATGTTGGAAAGGCAGATATTTATGACCTAAGGCAGTGATCTGAATGTTGCAGCTCACACTGATTATCCTGACCTTCATTCAAGGGGAGCATTCTCGAATGGTCTTCCTGAGAAAAAGCATATGGCATGTAAAATATGGGGAGTCCTCATGTCTAAAATCTTTTATTCTTCCATGTAACTGGGTACAGGTTATAGAATGGCAATGGCTTCTCCACAGATTTTATATTATTATTATTATTATTATTATTTAAAAGTAGGCTCCATGCCCAGCATGGAGCCCAACACGGGGCTTGAATTCATGACCCGGAGATCAAAACCTGTGATCAAAGACCTGAGATCAAGACCTGAGCTGAGATCAAGAGTCAAACACTTAACCAACTGAGTCAACAGACGCCCCTGCTTCTCCTCAGACTCTGAAGACACTGTTTCCTTGTTTTTAGCCTCCAGTGTTGCTATTGAAAACATCCAGTGCCGTCCTGAACCCTGATCCTTTCATAGGTCATTTCTCTCCCATTTTTCATCACTTCATCTCTCAGTTACACTTTCTAGAAGATTTTCTCATTACTATCCTCTAACCTTTCAGCTTTTATTTCTGCAATCCTGTCTTTGTAGTTAAAAAATTTTTTTACATTTATTTATTTTTGAGAGACAGAGACAGTGTGAGCAGGGGAGGGTCAGAAAGAGAGGGACACACAGACTCCAAAGCAGGCTCCAGGCTCTGAGCTAGCTGTCAGCACAGAGCCTGATGCAGAGCTCAAACCCACGAACCATGAGATCATGACCTGAGCCAAAGTCAGACACTCAACTGTCTGAGCCACCCAGGCGCCCCATCTGCAGTCCTGTCTTTAATTTCGGAGCTTTCTTATTCTTGGGCTGGGTCTTTTCCTTACGCGTGTTCTTGTTTCACAATTGCAATATTGTCTCCCACCTCTCTGAAGACAGTTAACTTTGTTCCTGCTTCCTCCATCATTTCTTTGCTCCAATTTATTTAAACAACAACAACAAAAACATGTTTGTTTAGTTTCTCTTGTTGGAGGATTTCCTAAGCTGACAGGTGATGCTGAGCTGTTTAGTGATGGGTGGGGAGTGAGTGGGTGGACAACATGGGGAGGGGCCGCTCAGTTTCTCTAGAAAGGACTTGTCTGATTACCTACCTGGGCAAGTAACTTGGCCATGAGCATTCCAGGAGCCAAACGGTGGCAGTGGCAGGGGGGAGAAAGGGAAAAGAGGGCTCACATTTCAGAAAGCAGATTTCACTCACTAAATCCCCATGGTTTCAAGAATAAGAATCTTCCAGCTTCTGGCTCTGCCCAGTGTCCCCAAAGCCAGAGCCTATTTGGTACCAAGCTTTTGCCAGAGCAGATGCGAAGTGGGAGGTGAGGTCTAGAGACCCACTTCGCAGCAATCTTTTCGTTTCCAGCCCTACTGAGCACCTTGGATTCTGAAGGCGGTCTGGGGTGGGGGGCGGGGGGTGTCAGATTGTTTTTATTGGCTTCCCGCTCTGATAGCTTAGCCTTCTGAGAAGTCAAGTCCACTAGTTCATTTGTGCTTTTGATGTATTTTTTTCCTTACTGAGAGAGACACACAAGAGACAGTGAGCAAAAGAGACAGAAGGAGAGACAGAGAAGGAAAGGCTTCGGGCCAGGAGCAGGGTCCTCAGTGGGGGACAGAATGTGACAGACTTACACCCAGATGACAGCTTGGGGCTTCAGGAAGTTTCCTCTCTCACTGGGGAGGGTGGAGGAGGTTTGGACTATGATCCTGGGAAGAATGGCAGGCTAGGGAGCAGCGCTGATGGCTTGGAATGAGTCTAAGGCATGCATGGTGGTGGCTCAGGGGCAAATGTCGGGCATGGCTTCCTCAGGTTGAACCTTCCCTCCTGCCCCCCACCCCCGCCCCAGGGGCAGTGTTCCCTCTCAGAGTGCCAGGAACCCAAATCACTTGCCTGATTCTGATTTTACAAACGGATTGGGGTCTTGCCAGCTGCAAGGGCAAAGAGTTTGTCTGTCTTGGTCGCTCTTGTCCCCTCAGAACTTCCTACAGTAGATGCTCAATACGTATTTGTCGAACAAATTAATAAAATAACCAAACTGGGGGTGCTTTTCACACCTACTAGCATAGCAAAAACCAATAGTATAATTGGTTTAATAATTGGTATAATTAATACTCCAAACTTCAGCATGGGGGGGCATCTGACCCAACGTGGCAGGTCCTCCTGTCCCTCTCTTGGGATCTGGAGCAGAGGCACACAGGAACCAAACGTGGCTGGGTTGAACGCACCAAGGAGGTGCTGGATAGAGAGTCCCTTGGGCTCCCCATGCTGAGAATCCCGGGGCTCTGGGTCCCACCCTTCCTGCTATGTGCTCTTGCATGCCCCCCTGAAGCCCCTTTTCCTTGCCTAACTCACTCAGGGTTGGGTTCTGCGAACAGAGAACCCTCACAAATGCAGACATTGCTACTAGGAGTGGCACTGAGGCCCAGATACCCCAGGAAAATGTGGGATTTTAAACTGGCTATTGGGCCAAGATGCAAACAAGGCAAGGAGATTCCCAGACGTATTCCAGGATTGGGGGGGGGGGTGCGTTCTGTTAAAACAACTAATCCAGGTACCAGCTAGGGCCACCTGAGACGGCGAGTCCTCTGATGCTGAGGTGCTGGAGGGTCTCTGGAAGGGGACAGGGATGCCAGACCACAGTGTAGGATGATTATGTCTTATGGCATTCATTCCCTTCCAGTAAGAGCTCAGCATTCCTTTGCTGAGGCCCAGATGGAATGAGCGCCATCGTGGGGCTGCTCTGAGAGCCCCGGTGGCCACAGGCCAACACCTGGATCTCAGGTTGGTTCCTGGGTCCCCGGAAGGGAGCTCCACTAAGACTCTGAGTTTCCTGGGGTTGTCATGATCCCACTCACCAGGCAGACACCACAGAGATGAACCTCGGGCAGCTCTGGAGGCTGGAAGTCTGAGATCAAGATGTTGGAGGGATTGATTCCTTTTGAGGCTGTGAGGAAGGGTCTGTTGCCCCTCCCCCGGCTTCAGGTACTGCTGTCCATCTGTGGCACTCCTTCACTTGCAGAAGCATCTCCCCCATCTATCTCTTCCTTCATCCTCACATGGTGTTCTCCCTGCGTGTGTGTGTCGAAATTGCCCCATTTTATAAGGACACCGGTCACATTGGATGAGGGCCCAGGCTGACGACTTCATTTTAACCAACAACTTTGCCAAGTACCCCATTTCCAAAGAAGGTCTTGAGGGGCTGCAACTTCGGTAAGATGAATAGGGGGGTGGGGAGTAGGGGTGGAAGGGACCACGAGGAAAGTTATGCACAAGGAGCACAGTGTGGCTTCTTGGGTGGGGCTGAAGGGGTGGGTTGAGTGCGATGGGAGCCTGTGTTCTGCACCAGCTGGCCCGCAGGGTGTGGCGCTGCACTTTCCAGGGGAGCCAGTGCTAACCTGAACAGAACATAGCTCGCTGTCCTTGGCCTGGATTGAGGAAGGAATGCAGAGACAGGGGCTGGAGCCCTGGGCTGCACCGAACAGGGGCATTCTGGCCCTGCCCCACATCCCACTTCCCCTTCTACTGTCTCTCCCAAAGGGGCACAGAGGGGTTCACCCTTGTTTGAGAAAGGGGCGAGTGATAGAAACACCAGGATCATTAGAAAGTTCTTTATCAGCCGAGGGGGGTGGTGCCACCAGGCCTCTGAAGTAAACTTCCTGGTCAAGCAGCTATGGAAGGATATTCTACTGGCCAGAAGGCAGCAGTAAGCCTCCAAGAAGCAAAGCAGGGAAGCTTCGTCTGTCAGGTATTGTATGGGTGGCGTGGAAATCAGTTCTCAAGCGGAGGTCAGATCCTCAAATCAGTGGCTACGGCTCAGGAAACCAGTGGGCAGCCCAGAAAGAAGATACGTGATGCATGCCAGCTGCTCTTCCTGGGTCAGCTTGAGCCGCACCTTCATGCTGCTGTGATGGCCTAGCCACTGGTGCCTGACCCTGAACCTCACATTCAGCACAGAAGACACAGCCAAGGCCTGCTGACAGAGGAGGGCTCTCTTACAGGTTTGGTTTCATAGGACTCTGACTCTGGGATTGAGATTAACCTGCCTCATTCCAGAGCGCAGGGAACCAAGAGAGAGAAGTAGGGGGGAAGCAGGACCAGGCAGAGGCAGACTTGGACTGTGGTGTGGTCTCAGTGAAGCCCCCAGGCAAGTCGATGGGGACCTCTGAAGCCAGGAGGGTCTTGAGAGTTTGTCACAAGCCAGGGGTAAGAGGGCCGGACTTCATAAACAGGCATCAGTCATTAGGTACAAGGCAGGTGCTGCTCTTTAGTGGATGCAAGAGTCTGAAGATGGCCAGCAGGTAGGTGCTGGCTGACAGCCAAGCGGGTACATCGGTCAACCCTAAAGGGGGAGGAGGATCTGGATCCTACATCCTGGCATTCACTACGGGCTCCAGTCATCCCACCCAGCCTGGGGTTCCCCATCTAGGCCCTCGGTCAAGGGACTCAGCAGTTAATCCACAGCAACCTGGGTCCTCAGTGCAACATGCAGCCAAAGTGCTGCTAGGGGCTCAAGAGTGGCCTGGCCTGGGGCGCCTGGTGGCTCAGTCAGTTAAGCGCCTGACTTTGGCTCAGGTCATGATCTCACAGTTTGTGGGTTCGAGCCCCACGTCAGGCTCTATGCTGACAGCTCAGAGCCTGGAGCCTGCTTCAGATTCTGTGTCTCCCTCTCGCTTTCTACCCCTCCCCGACTCATGCTCTGTCTCTCTGTCTCTCTCTCTCTCAAAAATACATTAAAAAAAAAAAAAAGAGTGGCTCAACCTTTGGAAACCACTGGCCACGGCCAATGTATAATTATGTCCCCAGAAATGAAATTAATTAGCGATCCACCTAAGCCTGTGTTACCAGAAAGCCCCCAGGTCTGATGCGTGAGGGTCTGGAATTAGTTCTCTGCCTCTTGAGTAATAATCCCCAGGCCTAAGGAGAGAGCAACTGGTATCTGTGGGAAGGGTTTCTAAGGAGATAAAGGGGGCTCATCTCCCTTTGCTGATTACAACTGAAAACCGGAAAAACCCAAAAAGCAATGACCTGAAGGCTGTGAAAAGTAAATACTAGCAGCAGACTGGGAAGGAAAGGAACAATAAAAGAAACCAGTATGGCAGAGGTGGTTTCCTGTTTGTTTGTTTTTTTATCTCCTCTATCTACTGACCGTAGGCTGAGGGCCAACATATCAGGTGGAGACAGTAAAACCTTCAAGAGAAACGAGTGTTTCTGGCCAGAAGACCAGGACAATGGCCCCTGGGGGCAGGGGGGTGGGAGGAGAGTCTCCACATTTTTCTTCTTTTCCCCCCTAGTCCCACACCGAGGCCGGAGCCATTCGAGGAACCTCACTGCCATGGTACGGGGTGGGGGAGGAGCATGGACACCTACCTCCCGAGACATGGAGGAACGTGGAATCAGGGTCCCTGCTGTGTGAAGAATGATTTGTTTCCCTGTCTTTTCTTTTCACTCCAGAGGAAGCCCAGAATGCGCCTGCAGTGGGGCTTGGGGACAGAACAAATATTCCTGGAGAATCTCATCTTCCTGAGGAATCTGGAAAAGGGGACCTGGGAGTCAGGGAGTGTAGAGGAAATTCTGGAGAGGAGGAAGTTGGGAATGGGTTCCCTGACTCTGCGTATCAACGAATACGCGTCCCAACAGTGTCTCCATGGGGCGCACTCAGATACTTACCGACGAAGTCTTTGAAAGCTGAACTGGCCTTGGAACCGCTGAACACAGGAGGAAAAGAAGATGTGATCTCAACCCGGCTGACCACCTGCTTTAAGCAAACAAAAAAGCACCATTCCTACATCCTCCAGGGAAGGTAAGAGGCCCAGAGTCTCAAAGACAAAAATAAACAAAAAGCAGGATTGCAAATGTACAGCCTACAATCCAAAATTACTCAGCACACCAAGAACCAGGAAAATGTGACCAATTCACAAGGGAAGAGACTAATCAGCATTTACCAGCCCTGAAATGACCCAGTTGTTGAAATTATCAAAGACTCTAAGGCAACTATTGAAACTATGCTCTACGAGAGAAAGGTAAACATGCTTGAAATGAATGGAACATGTTTTCAGCAGATACATATAAACTGTATACAAAAGACTTTAGAACTTCAAAAAAAAAAAGCCCCAATATCTGAAATCTAAAAACCAAATCGCTAAATGAGCTCAATAACAGAATAGAGGTGACAAATAAAAGAGTCAGTAAGATTGAGAACAGGTAGATAGAAAGCACAGAGCGGAAAGGACTGAGAAAATCAGGAGCATCGGGGACGGACGGAGCAGGTCGAAAAGTTGAATATCCTTGTGAGATCCTGATGGAGAGGAGAAACTGATGATGTAGAGAAAATGCCTGAAGAAATGACTGAAGACATCTTAAATTTGGTTAAAGACTTAAATTTATGAATTCAAGAATCTCAGCGAACCCCAAACAAGGAGAAGATAAAAAAAAAAAAAAGCACCCAAACATACCATAGCCAAACTGATGAAAACCAAAGATAAGGGGAAAAAGTCTTGAAAAGCAGCCAGAGAAAAACTTCACATTACAAATAGAGGGATAACAGCTCAGAGCCTGGAGCCCATTTTCGAGTGTGTGTCTCTTCCTCTCTGCCCCTTACTTGCTTGCACTTTGTCTCCCAAAAAATATGTTAAAAAAAATAAAAGAAAGGAATTATGGAGGCCAGGAAACAATGGAGCATTTTTTAAAGATTTTATGTATTTATTTTTAATGTTTATTTAGTTTTGAGAGAGAGAGAGAGAATGAACAAGGGAGGGTCAGAAAGAAGGGGGCAGAGGATTCGAAGTGGGCTCTGCGCTGACAACAGCAAGCCTGATGTGGGGTTCGAACTCGTGAACCATAAAGTCATGACCTGAGCTCTGAAGTTGGATGCTTAACTGACTGAGCCACCCAGGTATACCAAGATTTTATTTTTAAGTAGGCTCTACACCCAACATGGGGCTCAACTCACAATTCTGAGGCACATGCTCCACTGACTATCCAGGCACCCTATCAGTTGAACAATATTTTTAAAGTGCTTAAGTAGAAGAAATATCAAGCCAGGAGGCAATGTCGGGCAAAAATACCTTCCAGGGAGAAAGGTGATATAAAGACATTCTCAGATCAAAAAAAATTAAGAGAATTAATCACTAGCAGACCTGCTCTAAAAGAAACGCTAAAGGAAGGTGTTCAGGCAGAAGAGAAATGATACCAGATGGAAGTTTAGAACTTAAGGAATGAAGAAAAAGGGACAGAAATGACAAATACACGAATGAATGTAACAGATGAATCGTCTCCTCTTAAGTTCTTTAAAATACGTATAATGTTGCAATAAAGTTGTAAGATTTGTACACTTTGTTCGAAGTGTTAAGATACTAACTCTAAGTAGACTGTGATAAGTTAGGCACCTGTAATCACAAACCTTAGAGAAACCACTTAAACCCCTGCCCACCCCCACACCAGAACAAAACAAAACAAAAAACCACCAAAACCAAAATCCTGAGATATAGCTAAAACACCAAAGGATAAATTCAAAATGGAATGCTAAGGAATTGAGGTTAATGAAAATCATGGAGTAAGGGATTCCAAGAGTTTGTCCCTTCATAAAAGCAATAAAAAATTGGCAAGAACTATAAGAATGAACCTTTTTGGAACTCTAGAAATGAGCCAAAAGCTAGCAGCAACCCAAGTACTTATTTTTTAAAATGGCTGGTCTTGGGGCGCCTGGGTGGCTCAGTCGGTTAACTCTCCGGCTTCGGCTCAGGTCAGATCTCACGTTCGTGGGTTCGAGCCCTGCGTCAGGCTCTGTGCTGACAGCTAGCTCAGAGCCTGGAGCCTGCTTCCGGTTCTGTCTCCTTCTCTCTCTGCCCCTCCCCCTCTCATGCTCTGTCTGTCTCTGTATCAAAAATAAATAAAACATTAAAAAATTTTTTAAATGGCTGGTCTTGGTAAGAGCAGTAAGCTTTGTGGCATTTCACCCTACCCTACCCTTACCTTACCCTGCCCTGGGAGTAGCCTCTAAAGTAGCCTTGAAAATAGCAACTGAGGGGCGCCTGGGGGGCTCAGTCGGTTAAGCGGCTGACGTTGGCTCAGGTCATGATCTCGCAGTTTGTGAGTTCGAGCCCCACATTGGGCTCTGCGATGACAGCTCAGAGCCTGGACCCTGCTTCGGATTCTGTGTCTCCTTCTCTCTCTGCCCTTTCTCTGCTCACTCTCTGTCTCTCAAGAATAAATAAACATTTAAAAAAATTTTTTAAGGAAAAAAGAAAAGAAATAGCAGCTGAATTCCTGGTACCAGTGATGATGTTTTTGGGGTGATGGTGGGGTGTTACGAAGCTGATGGCCAAGAAAGAATTCTTGAAGACATCTTTGGTGCAAAAGAGCAATTTTATTAACGCAAGGGGATGGGACCCTCGGGCAGGAGGAGCTGCACTGAGGTTGTGATGGGGAACTCATTACACACCCCCAGGTTGGGAGGGGTCAGGGATAGGGTAAGTCTCTAAGGAATTTTGGCAGCAAGGTCTCCAGGATCTTGGGGGGCTCGCTGTTGCTAGGGAAATGCCATTTATTACCACTTAATAAAATCTCAGTCATGAGCCCCTTCAGAGGTGTATCAGGGAGCAGGATGGCCAGCATGTATCTTGGGCAGTTGAGATAAAGGAAGTAGACTCACCGGGTCCTCGAGATTGGGATAACGTCAAGCTAAGATTCTCTTTTGCCCCAAGCAAAGTGTCATCATCGAGGCAGCTGAGCTCCTAGAGAGAGGTCACTCTGCGGGTCTCAAGGACTTGTGAATGGGCCGCAGGCAGTAAGGGAATTTAATTTTTCATTTGCCTTAGTTTCCCACATCGCCATGACAAGCACTTAAACCCCTTTCCTTTATTCCTGGGTGGCTGGGGATGTCCGAGGAACATCACACATATTGCATCCTGTTGGGGGGCCAGGGGGTGCTGGCCTGTATTTTGCCCTCAGCTTGCCTCCTGCTCCCTCATCACCAATACCAAAAGGAGACCAGAACAGACTTAATTTGCAAAGAAATTTTCTTGTGGATCTGTCTGATGGCTTTTTGGAAGACCCACTCAAAAGGCTTGTTTTCTTTCTCCCCACTTGGAACGTTTCCATCACCAAAGCTGTTACTGAGGGACATTTATCAGAAATATTTATAGGAAAAAAAATATTTATAGGAAAATGTTTTAGTAGCTGCTGGAGGCAGTGGATAATTGTTGGGGCAAACAATACACTAACTAAAAAGCTGAGGAGAAAAGCCTTGGGAATGAAATACTTCGGAAGAATAAGGGCTTTGAGACTCTGACATATTCCTACAAATCTGCAAGACTATGTGCATGCCTGGAGCTGAGAATATGCTTGGAAGAGACCTGAAAAGGCACTAAGCTTACCCCTCTGCCTCTGTATGCAGGCAGGAAGCGAGAGCCAAGCCAAAGTAGTTAACTGGCTGGCAGCATTGAAGGTGTGCCCAGCACACACATTCAGGTCTTCACTCCATTTTGAGGTCATATTTCTATATGGTATGAGGTAGGGGTCCATTGAGACCCAGTTGTCCTGGCACCATTTGTTGAAAAGACCATTCTTTTCCCTTTGAATGGTCTTGGCATCCTTACTGAAAAATAATTGACCATAGACATAAGCATCCATTTCTGAACTCCTATTCTGTTCCATTGGTCTATATGTCTGTCTTTATACCAGTGCCATGTTGTTTTTATTTCTGCAGCTTTGTAGTAAGTTTTGAAATTAAGAAGTGTGGATTTTCCAATGTTGTTCTTTTTTCTTTTTTCAAGATTGCTTTGGGTATCTGGGCTCCCTTATAATTCCATGTAAATTTTAGGATCAACTTGTTCATTTCTATAAAAAAAAGGCAGTTGGAATTTTGAGGGGTAGCACTCTGAATCTGTTAATCGATTTGGAGGGTATTGCCATCTTAATGATACGAGGTCATGGATGTTTCCCACTCATTTAGGTCTTCTTTCCTTCCTTTCAATGACTTTTGTAGTTTTCAGTGTACAAGTCTTTCACTTCCTTAGCTTTATTTAGTCCTAGATGCCAGTTCCTTAGAAAAAACAGAATTACCATATGACCCAGCCTATGTCACTCTTAGGTGTGTGCCCAGGCGACCTGGAAGCAGGTGTTCAAACAAACAGCAGCTATTTTCATATTGGCCAAACAGTGGAAACCACCCAAATGTCCATCAAATGATGAATGGATATGCAAAATATGGTCTATCCATACAATGGAATATTATTTGGCCACAAAAATAAACAAAGTACTGCTACTTACTATAACATGGATAAACTCCTGAAAAATACAATACGAAGTGAAAGAAGCCAGTCACAAAAGACAACATATTATATGATTCCATTTATATGAAATATTGAGAATAAGCAAGTCTATAGAGACTTGTGGTTTCCAAGGGCTGGGAAGGGAATAGTGAGAGGTCTGGGGTTTCTTTCTGGGGTGACAGACATGATCTTGAATCAGATAACGGTGAGAGTTGTATAACATTATGTATAACCACTTCAGTGTACACTTTAAAACAGTGAGTTTTAAGTTCTGTAAATTTGTTCTTTAAAAAAAATTTTTTTAATGTTTATTTATTTTTCAGAGAGAGAGAGAGAATGAGCAGGGGAGGGGCAGAGAGAGAGGGCGACAGAATCCGAAGCAGGCTCCAGGCTCCAAGCTGTCAGCACAGAGCCCGAGGTGGGGTTGGACCCACAAACCACATGACCTGAGCCGACGTTGGCCGCCTAACTGAACTGAGCCCTCAGGCACCCCATGAGTTTCAGTTTTAACAAGCAACCAGCTGATCCTTTGACAAGGCAAACTCGCAAAACCTGCATTTAACCCTGGAACAGGCATATTAGGGGGAAGGGGGGAAGAAGGCCACTGCACAATTCCTCTGTTTCACATGTGCAGTGGCGCTAAAGTCCAGTCCTAATGAGAAGCAGATGCCAGGATGGGCCAGACAGCTGCATAAAGAGATGGGAAGAATGGGGGCGGGGGGTGGGTAGGAAGAGCCTCAGACCTCAGAGCCTCCGTGCAGCTCACATAATCTCTGCCAGGCTGAAGGGGAGCCTACGAGTCAAATCACTCACTAGTGGCACCCCCTGTTCTGCGAGAACGGACTTGTGCTGGTGTGCCCACATGCTCGCCCTTGGCCCGGAGCAATCTGGGGAAAGCGTAACTCTGATGTAGGATCCCAAGAGGCAGCCGCAGGGGCTGACAGTCAGCTATGCTCCCCATAGCGGAAATTATGAGAGGCGTATTTTCTTGGTCCCCATAACTAGATTCCTAGGGAAATTCTGGGTGCCTTGGCTGTCCAATCCATACTGTCCAAGAGTGAGGGATAATGTGTAAGGGAGGCTGGGAGAAGGAATCTGGCACCTACCATCTCGTTATGGTAGAACGAGAGAACGGATGTGGTGGCCAGCTAGCCAATCTCAGCTCCGCAAAGGTAGGGGCAAAGTGTTTCCAAGTTAGGGCTCGGTGGGAGCAGAAGACAGAGGGAACCCAGAGGCAGAAGGTTCTGCCTTCAGACATGTATGGACAAAAATGTGTTTAACCCCATTTTGTGCCAGAAGAAGCCAGGGCTCAGAGCGTTAAATTAACTCACCCAGTGTCACAAAGGGACAGGGCTGGGGTCACATCCTGGAATGCCAAAGTTCATGCGCTTGACCTCTCCACTGAACTAATTCCCAGCCCTGCAGTGAATGCAAAATCCCAGGGACACGATCAAAGTCACTATGCAATTCTTGGCAACTGTGTTAAACATTTCCAAACTTGGGTGTCTCGGATTACAAAGTTAAACTGCATGTTGCAAATATTTTATTTTATTTTTTAATGCTTTTTATTTTTGAGAGACAGAGAGAGACAGTGCGAGCAGGGGAGGGTCAGAGAGGGAGGGAGATACAGAATCTGAAGCAGGCTCCTGGCTCAGAGCTAGCTGTCAGCACAGAGCCTGACGTGGGGCTCAAACCCACGAATCATGAGATCATGACCTGAGCTGAAGCTGGACGCTTAACCAACTGAGCCACCCAGGCGCCCCTGTTGCAAATATTTTAAACAGCATACTCGTTCAGGTGAATATTCACAGGTTGCCTTGCACATGCACTCTACACCAGCGCTAATGGAAATAGAATGCAAGCCGTAAACATAATTTAAACAAATTTTGGTAGCAACATCTAGAAGAGTGAAAAGGCATAGGTGAAACTAATTTGGGTGATGTATTTTTTTAACTCAATATATCAAAACTTCTACACATACAGCACGTTTTCCTTCAACCAAGCCATGCTTCAAGCACTCAATAGTCACATGTGTCTACAGGTTTCCATTGAATGGCACAACTCTGTAATTTAGAAAGGTTATATCTCCTAAAATCCCAGCCTCCAGACACAGCTACTCTAACGGCCAAGGGCGTAGTCTTCCAGATGTCTCCTACAAAAATACCTATGGGTGCCTAGGTGACTCAGACAGTTAAGCGACTGACTTCAGCTCAGGTCATGATCGCACAGTTCATGGGTTCGAGCCCCATGTCGGGCTCTGTGCTGACAGCTCAGAGTCTGGAGCCTGCTTCAGATTCTGTCTCCTTCTCTCTCTCTCTGACCCTCCCCGCTCACACTCTGTCTCTCTCTCTTAAAAATACGTAAGAAACATTTTTTAAAAATTAAACTAAAAATAAAAACACATAGATGCATATATTTGTGAATTAATCAGGAATCTTTCAGTTGCAGGTGAGAGAAAATCACCTTAAACCAGCTTGGGGGTAAAAAAAAAAAGGTTGGGAAGCATCTTTTGAATCATAATTTAAAAGCGCAGGATATAGAAACTGTCATTAGGCACACCAAGATCTAGGGCTCTGACAGCTTCAGGACTCAGAATCTCCTTTATTTCTCAGTCCCGGGTTCTTCTGTGACAGCACCCTCTATCCGTGTGATTGCCCTCCACCCCATCAACTGATCAACTGCAGAACTACATCCTCACGGCCTCAGGTGGAAAGACAGATTTCTCTTTCCAGTGGTTCTAAAGTCTTGGCTTTCCTTAGGGGTCACTGGGTTCAGGTGTTCATCTTCAGCCAATCACTGTGCTCGGCTGTGCCTGGCCAGGGTCCTGTGTCCCCGCCCCCCTCTATCAGGGATGGAGCAGTGCACTATCACTGCAATATATCGTGTATAATTTATTTACGCAATCGAGACCATAATATACACGTTGACTTGCAACAACTTGCCCTTTTTTAAAAATGTTTATTCATTTTTGAGAGAGAGCGAGCATGAGCAGGGGAGGGGCAGAGAGAGGAGACACAGCATCTGAAGCAGGCTCCAGGCTCTGAGCTCTCACAGCACAGACCCTGATGCAGGGATCGAACCCACAAACAACAAGATCATGACCTGAGCCAAAGTCAGACGCTTAACCCACTGAGCCACTCAGGTGCCAATCCCCCTTATTTGTTAAAATGTTTACTTATTTTTGAGAAAGAGAAAGCAAGCAGGGGAGCAGGCTCCAGCTCTGAGCTGTCACAGCACAGAGCCTGATGCAAGGCCTGAATTCACGAACCGCGAGATCATGACCTGAGCCAAGATCAAGAGTTGGACACTTAACCAAATGAGCTACCTAGTGCCGCCAAAATTAACTTTTAACTAGGCAAATAATAGCAAGAATACATTGCCTGGCATGCCTGGGTGGCTCAGTCAGTTAAGCATCCAACTCTTGATCCTCTTGATCTTGGCTCAGGTCATGATCTCTCAAATCATGAGTTTGAGCCTCGCCTCAGGCTCTGTACTGACAACATGGAGTCTGCTTGAGATTCTCTCTCTGCCCCTCACTGGCTCATGCTTTCTCTTTCTCTCTCTCTTTTAAAAATAAAATAAACATTAAAAAATGTCTCTCTTTAAAAATAAATACATTGCCCTTATGAAAAAGTGAATATGTGCAATATTGGTTAGTATATATCTCAAAAGTGGCATTCTCTCGTTTATAGTAGTCAGTGGCCAATTCAAGTCTTGTAGTCTTTCATCATGACTCAGAATGGTTTTTTTAATTGAAAATTTTAAAATAAAATTGAAACTTTAGAACGATACGGATAAGGGATGGACTTATTTCCATTCTCCACCACCATCCTGACTTCTAACACGTAGATTACTTTCCAAGGGTGTTTTTAAAACTCACAATACATCATTAAAAAATCGTATTTCCATCTTCTCTTGAAAACTCAGAAGTTCTGGCAACATTCACCTGGGCCCAGGTGTCCAGGTACAACATTGACCACCCCTAGGATTTCTCCAGTTTGGCACAGACCTCCTGGTGTTGAATTCTGGAAGCTTCACCCATTGACAACACCTGCCTGGTCTCTGAAGACATGTGAATTGATGGCTTCTAGTGAGCCAGTCACTACTGAGGCTAGGAAAGCAATTTCTGAAATTTTCCGTATTTTATTTATTTATTTATTTATTTATTTATTTATTTATTTATTTATCCATCCATCCATCCATCCATCCATTCATTCCTGGGATTTTAAAAAATATTTATTTATTTTTTAAGAAAGAGAGAGACAGAGAGCAAGCTGGCGAGCAGGCACCAGGCTCTGAGTTGTCAACACAGAACCCGATGTGAGGCTTGAACCCACAAACTATGACTGAGTTCATGACCTGAGCCAAAGCCAGATGCCTAACTGACTGAGCCACCCAGGTGCCCCTGGATTTTCCTTTATTTAAAAAAAAGAAATACCGCACCCAGTATTTTCCACAGGTGTGTGTGTGTGCACGCATATCTAAGAAAACTGAAAACATGTCCACACAAAACCTGTACACAGATGTTCTGAGCTGTAATGTTCATATGAGCCAAAGGGTTCAAGTGTCCATGAACCAATGAGTGGATAAACAAAATGTGATATATCCGTATAACAGGGTATTATTGGCCATAAAAAGTAATGAAGCATGGATTCATTCTACAACATGGATGAACCTGGAACCCATGATGCTGAGTTGAGAAACCAGTCACTAAAGACCACATGCCCTGTATGAAATGTCCAGAATACACAAATCCATAAAAGTGGAAAGTAGATTGGTTGCCAGGGGCTGCAGTGGAGAGGGGCAGAGGGTGTGAATGGGTGCGGGTTACTGCGGGGGATGATGAAATGTTTGGTATTCTAAAGCAGATAGTGGTTGATGTTTGTCGTGTCCCGCCCCGGCCAGCAGGTCCTTCACCTGAGGGAGGGAGAGAAAAACAGGGCAGGAGGGAGAGACACAGAGGGTGAAGACAGCACACACCGTTTCCGATCAAGCCTCTGTCTCCTTTATTCTTCTTCTCCCTTAAGAAAATAATTCACTCTTATATAGGATTTTGGGGCGGAGAAACTGACCAGGTTGGTTACCAGGTAAACAGAGTCAAATGAAATATCAAAAGAAGCGCCCAGACTTGCCTCTGCAAATGCTGGGGAGGGGGAGCTAGCGCTGAATAATCCAAAATGCGGTTTTGATCTTTTGCACACCTTGGCCACTCTACGTCTGGCCCAGCATGACAGACGCCAAAATTATTTTGACCAGGAAATGGCCATCTCCAGCCTCCAGATGCAAATCTTGTTTACTGGTTCACTCCCCGGAGAGTGATAATCCTTGCCTGAGGCAGCCAGGAAACATGGTGGCTCCCGACAGATGTTTGCACAACTCTGTAAATTTACTGAAGCCAGAATCGTGCACTGGGAATGAGTGAATTGGGGAAATGAATTCTCTCAATAAAACTGTTACTGGGGCGCCTGGGTGGCTCAGTTGGTTAAGCATCCAACTTTGGCTCAGATCATGATCTCATGGTTCGTGGATTTGAGCCCCGCATTGGGCTCTCTGCTGACAACTAGCTCAGAGCCTGGAGCCTGTCTTCTGATTCTATGCCTCCGTCTCTCTCTGAACCTCCCCTGCTTACGTTCTGTCTCTCTCAAAAATAAATAAAACACTAAAAATAAAACTGTTGCTTAAGAAACAATACTAGAATGCCTGGGTGGCTCCATCGGCTAACTGTCCAACTCCAGCTCAGGTCATGATGTGCCGGTTCGTGAGTTCAAGCCCCATGTCGGGCTCTGTGCTGACAGCTTGGAGCCTGGAACCCGCTTAGGATTCTGTATCTCCACCCCCCCCTGCCCCTCCCATTTCCATTCTGTCTCTGTCTCTCTCTCAAAAACATAAACGTCAGGAAAAAAACCCCAATACAGCCATGAACACCCTTGAACACCCCTTTATGTTTCTGGAATTGCTGGGCTCTAGGGCCACTTTAAAAAGGTCTCCGGAGCGGCCAGACCAGCCCTGCACACCACCAGGGTGCTCATCGGGTCTGCGTACCTTTAGCGACTTTCTACTTCATCTGATGGGGAGGCAAAAACAGTGGCATCTCATTTTAATTTCTATTTCTCTGGTGACCAGTTTTAGAATCTTACTGGGCATTTATGTGTGTTTCCCATGAACATGTCCTTCACCCATGTTCTTACTGGAATGTCTTTAATTGGTAGGGTTTTTTTTTTTTTTTTGCAGTTTTTAATACTTTTTGTATCGATGCTTTGTTCTATATTCTGCAAATATTTTCTCACATACAAAACTTTAATGTGTGTAAAACACTTAGCAAGAGCCTGACATAATTACGAAGCAGGAAGTGTCATTCTCACTAAAAGGGGAAAAGGCAAGACTTGGTGAAGGTGTCAATAATCCACATAAACCTACATTTTTACTAAGTTGACTTAATTACTCACATATTACTAGAAACACCACCAAAGAAAGCCATCAAAGTGGCCCCATCAGTTTTATTATTTTTTTTCTTTAAGATTTCATTTTTAAGTAATGTCTACACCCCGTGCGGGGCTTGAAGTCACAACCTGAGATCAAGAGTTGCATGCTTTACCGACTGAGCCAGCCAGGGACCCCGCCACTGACTTTATTTCCTACATTTTTCCATCCTTTCCTTCCTTCCATCCATTTGTTCAGCCAGTCATTTACAGTAAAAACCACGCTGGGTGTGAACAAGCTAATGTTTGGTGGGAGCCTCTTTGTGAGACAGAGATGTGCTCAGAAAACATGTCTCTCATGTTCTCTCACTACAAAGTGATGGGAGGGCTTTCTCCCCAGGAAGGCGGGCAGGCCCTGGGGGCCCCTGCAGGGTGGAGGCGCCACTGCAGCAATGTTTCAGTCAAAGGAGGTGCCTGAAACTGTACTCTGTCTGCTCTCCCGCTCACTGTGGACGAGAGACCAATGCCGCTCACGCTGTTTTAAGAAAACATTCCATAAAGTCTAGAAAACTGTTTAGAAAAAATTTATTTGAACATATGAAAGGAAAATTTAGCCCCCAATAAAACAGAGAAGCCCCCCGGGGGTGAGGGCGGCCCTGGCCCGTCCCCCGCCAGGCGCCCCGTCCTCGGGCTCACGGAGCCACTGGAGACGCTGGTGCCGGGACCGCCACACTCACAAGCAGAGAAGCCAAAGGGACCTGCGAAGGCTCCTCGTCACACCTGCGCCCGGGCTGCTCGGCCACGAAGCGCCCCCTGGGCCCCCCGGGCTGGCGGTTGGGCATCGAGGACACCCACCCCGCTCCTTCTTCCTTCCTTCCTTCCATCCATCCGGCCTGGACTCCTGCGACTGCCACCAGCCAGGGGGCACCCGGCCGCGCAGCTTTCACAGCAGCTTCCACACCAGGACAGTCCTGCCGGGGGAGGGGCGGGGGGGCCGCCGGCTGCCCCCCGCAGGTCCTCTTCTGCCGGCGGCCCCCTCTCTCTGGAAGGCACACTGCTGCTCGGAGGCTCGCGGGTGGCCTAGCGGATTGGCCTGAACGGGAACGTCATGCCCGAGATGAAGGTGTGGCCCGGGTGCGCGGGCAGCGCGGGGTGGGCGGCGGGGTGTGCAGGCACAGCCCCGTAGCCCAGCGGGGGCGTGTGGATGTGGGGGTAGAAGCCCGGGGGGAGCGCGGCATGGGGCGCCTGCTGCACCGGGCCCGAGATCACCAGCTGGAGCAGGCTGCGAACACAAGGACAAGGGTTAGGCACGGCAGCCGGGAAGGGACAGAAGGCCTGGGCGTGGGGGCCAAGACGGGCACCGGCTGCAGGCACGGGGCCTGCAGGTTTCCAGGCCAGATCTGTGAACTCGGGGAACATGGGGGTGGCTGCGGCTGGGGGAGACCTGGAGTTGTCAGGATTGAGACTGCCCCCTCCCCCAACTCCCCCAGCAGAGGAGAGGATGCTGGGGGCATCTGAGAAACCACAAGGCAGGTGCTGGAGGCGGGGCGGTGACAAGACCCCCCAGAGGAAGAGTATGCGGGAGGTTTACAGCGCCTGGAGCTCTGGGCAAAGCCTCAGCGTCTGTGGCCTGGGGAACCCCCACATCCCATGTGCACTTAAGAGGATCGGGACCAAGGGCTGCCCGAAGGTTCGAATGACAGTCAGCCACAGGGTCATTCCTAGTGACCTGAGTCTCAGCTGAATTCCAAGCACAACTACTTGAAACCAGGCCTTTCACAGATTCTGCCAGAAACAGATAAGGCCCACCCCTGAGATGGCCCAGGCCTGGACCCAACCCTTCCCCACCTTCTAGAGCACCCCCCCCATCAGGAGCTGCCAACCCTCCTACTCTTCCAGGGGACAGCCACACTCCAGCCCCCTACTCTTCGCACCTTGTCACTGCTTCAGCACCTCCCTTCCACCCACCACTGCCCCAGCCCCGGGCGCCCTGCACCTTCTCTACTGTGTGCTCTCCTCTCTGTGACCCGGGACATCCATGGCCTGGGTCTCCCTCCTGGAATCCCTTCCAGTGTCCAGGGTGGGTCCCTTCTGGACCTCCCTGAAGACTTCCCTCTGATCAGTGCCATCCTCACCAGCCCCACACTCCCTCCCAGTGAGACAGCAGATTCCTAACTTTCCCACCACCAGGAGCTTCCCAGGCCTTAGCCCGCCCACATCCTGCAGCCAACCCCAAGTACCTATTCACCCCCGGTTAAGGCTAGAATCAGAGAAGCTTCTCCGGCCCTCTTCTCTTCAGGATGGGGGCCTCCCTCCCCAGCCTGGCCTCTCCCCTTTATCTGGTCTCTGGTCGGGCCTCTGCTTCTGCCCTTACTCTCCCAGCTACACCCCAGGGCCGCACCCCGGCTCGATTCTGTGTCTGTAGTATCTACACTGGCCTCTCCACATTGCCAACCGTTCACACCCATCATTCACACTCAGGACTTCCTCACCTCTCTGTCACACTGCCCTGCTCGCCCCAGGCCACTCTGCCCTGGCTGCCAGCCAACTACCTAGAGCTCAGACAGGTGGGGGCTAAGTCTTTTGCACACTGACCGTCACCCCCTCTCACCTCCCCACCCCCGAGAATAGAGTCTAGTGCCCAGAGCCCACAGGAGGCACACAGACAGTAAATTGAGGAGAGGAAGAAACCTGGTGCCTTCTAGCGGCCTGAAAGCTCTTCTAAGCCCTTTTCATTTATGTTACTACTTTCTATAAGGCAGGGTGAGACATTCAATCAAAATAAGCAAACATATAAATAAATCTAAGGAGGGTGTTATAGAGGCAAAATTTAGGGCATTTGTTTGTTTGAACCCGCTCATGCTGCCAGAGATAAAATGGGTTTTAAGAAGTTTCCAATCTATGCAGAAAGACAATTAATGGAAAAGAGACTATCGGAAGTCAAAGAACTTTTCCAAGTGACTGCGGGTCCTCTTTGCCTGCATCGGTGCCAGGCTGCCCCTGGGGGCTGGGTTCCTGCTATGTGTCAGGAGGGCAGGGCCCAGCACCGGCTGTGAGGTTCCACGGGGATTCCAACAGGGACCCCCTAGTGCTAATGCTGAGATGATACAGGACTTAAGCCCTGCCATCGTTTTAATGCCCTGAAAACGTTAGATATTAAATGACAGCTGTGCACAAAGAAGGGAAATACTACAATGGGATTATTGGAAGAAGGGCAGAAAGATGCCAACTTACACTAACAACGTCCTCAGATGCCAGGGAATTCTCAGAGAGCCTGGCGGCGGGTGGAGGGGGAGGAAAGGAACAGTGTAGGCTCTTGAGGGAAAGGTGGCCCCCTGGACAAGCTGTCCATGCTGATGACAGAGCATCTCAAGCAGGGCCATTCTGTTCCACCGGAAGCCATGGCACTCCACCGACGTGCATCTACCCAGACACCTGACTGAAGCGGCCCCTCCCCTGTGGGGCCTGACACGGGGAGCCCCAACACACGTGGGGATGCAGCCCATAGGCTGCAGCCACTCTTGCCATCAGCCCACAAGCTGGACTCTGGTGGATCCTGGTTACTGCTCTGCCACGTGTGCCCAGACGCACAGGACCCAGCGGAGACGGTGGGTTGGGCCCTGGGCAGCCGTGGGCACACTCAGTGTGATCGATGGGGCCCGGCAGGCTGGCGGATCCTCCATCCACACTGTCTTCCAACACCAGCCCTGGAGCCCCGGCCCCTGACCATGACCATCTAAAGAAAGAAGAGTGTTAGGAATCCTACCGACCTCACTGAGCTCTTTCCTGTCCTGGTGAGCACTACTGTGGGAGTTCTGCCTTCGGCTGCCAACAGTTCCTCCCTGGGTTGTACCAGGTTGCCACAATTACCATTTGTAGTGGATACATAATTTCTGCCCTTCTCATGTGTCACTACTACCTCACTAGGTATCCCTGTCTGTGCTCTGGGACTGTTAGGTTGTTTCCAGCTTTTTGCTACTAGTGATGCCAGCACTTGCTTGAAACATTTTTGCACACTTGGCTTCTCAGAGTCAGTGAAACTAATTAGATTAAGGGACATGCCTAAGTTATGAGTAGAACAGTGAGAGCAACAGCTAGTACTGCCTAGATGCTTGGTCCACACCAAGTACTGTTCCAAGTGCTTGCTGCAAACTTTTTACTCTAATCTTCACAAAAATCCTATCTTGGAGGAGCAGGGGAGCAGGCAAGAGGCAGCTACAGTTATTTTCCTGATTTGACGTCAAAACAAGGCAGTGGAAGACAAGGAGCTTGCGGAAGGCCACACGGACAGCAAGCGCAGCCTAGATTCTGCCCCCACAGCTGCGAGACTCCTGCCCTCCACCTCTGCCAGCGCTGCTCCCCCAAAATGACGACACTAACCACTGTTTATGGGCAGATGCCCACGGGCCAGGGACTCAGCCTGGGAGTGTACAAACACCACCGCCTTTAATCCTTCCTCCAGCCCTGGGCGCAGGTGAGTTATCCCCTCCACTTTACAAAGGAGGAAACCGAGGCTCAGAAACAGGCGAAGGGGCTGCCCGAGCATCACAGGAAACCAGCTGGAACCAGGCTCAGGACCCAGTCTGTGCCACCTGCTGGCGCAGCCTAGCCGCCGGGCTGTGCCCCAGGGCCATCGCTCTGAAGTATTTCCCAACGGACTGTGCAACCGGCAATGCCGCCAACACATGCGCACGCAGACGCCAGATGTCACCCCAAAACACGTGTGCTAATTTAAGCATGTGGTAAATGGCAACGAGCCTCCTCCGGCCTGTTTCCTGGGCTCCCAGGCAAGATGGCCACATCTCCTCTGGTTACTCTCTCATGAGGGCCGGGCCATTCCACCCCCCACGTGTCACCGGGTCCTTCGGGGCTCCTTCCACACAGAAGCCCACCCCAAGGAAGCCAGGACATAGGGGTCCAGCCCCACCCCTGCCCAGCTAGATGTCTTGGAGAGGGCACTTACTTATTGTGGGGCAGCCTGGAGCACAAGGTTCTCAGGTCATCTGAAATCAAAGAGACACATAATCAGGAACAGACTGGAGACAAGGTCAAGTGTTCACGGAGTTCTTTTCAAGGGCACTGGCAAGAGAGCAATAGTGCCTATCACCGCTCAGAAACAGCACTCTCTCGGGGTGCCTGGGCAGCTCAGGCGATTAAGCGGCCGACTCTCGGTTTCAGCCCTGGTTCCTCTCACGCCCTCGCAGGTTGGAGCCCTGCATCCGGCTCTGCGCAGGCAGCACAGAGCCTGCCTGGGATTCTCCCTCTCTCCACTCTCTCTGGCCCTCCCCCAATGGCATGGTCTCTCTGTCGCTCTCAAAATAAACTTAAAAAAACAAACAAACAAACAAGTGAAAACTGCGCCCTGTCTTCCTTTAATTCTTGCTTTAACAACGAGGCCCCAAAGAGAGAACATGGCTCGGGAAAGGGGCAGGTCCCCCGGCAATGTGGCAGGTGGCTGGGAGAGGCTCCAGGGGCAAGGCTGTCCCTGAGCAGAGCAGATGCCCCAGGCGTCCTGAGAGGGCAAGGGGAAGGCCGAGTGGGAACGTGGCACACGAGCGCCGCTTGGGGCCACGGGCCATGTCTGGGAGCCCACAGTCACTGGACAAGCACAAGTCCTGCAGAGAACACTGGGAGAAAGGGCCCGGGCCAGGGAGTCCTCACCTCTTGTGCACAGCAGGGCTCCGGAGGCCATGGCCACCTGCAGGGCCTGGGCCAGGCGGTCCAGAGAGAGCTCGATCTCCTGGGAGGCGTTCAGGGGGTTCAGTTCATCCGCCAACCTGTTGATCTCCTCCACCAGCGGGACCATGTGGTCAAAGAGGATGAGCCCCAGGCGCCCATAAAGATTCTTCTCAGTCAAGTGCACCTGGAGCATCATGAGGACCTGGAGGACGCTGAGGTGGAGCTTTGAGTACAAGAGGTGGGAGTCTCTGTCCATCCCTCCCGAGTCCTTTGTAACTTTGGTGGGGACGTGGCCATTGGACAGGGAGGGCTTCTTCTTCCGCTTATAAGCCAGAGGCGCCTTCACGCACCAGCGGATCAATCCGGTGAGAGGTGTGAGCTCTAAAAATCCTATTGGGAGATTGGCTGCAATCGGGGTATTTAAAAAAGTGATGAGAATCAACCTCGGGTCCTCAAAAATCCAGCTGACGATCATCTCGAGCAAGTCTGATGGTGGGATGAGCTCATCTGCCAACAGAGACGCCGTGAGTCAGGCGGGCACGCAGCCCCAGTGACATAGCGGACGGCGGGGAGACGGACCCTGAAGTGCGCGCTGCGCAGCCCCTACGCTCACACCGCGTACTCCGCTACCCTATTGTCTGTCCCCTTTCCTGGAATGTTCCCTCCGTGAGAGCTGGGACTCTTGTCCCGGTCACTGCTTAGCCCCAGAGCCAGGGCTGTCTGGCCACAGTGGGGCTCAAAAAAAATATCTGTTCAATTAACACTTCCCTAGAACTCCACCATGCTGTCTGCTGCCACCCTCCGTCCCTTCCCAAAGAGTAACTTTTGTCTCCTGTTACGGCTGCCATGGCCTTCACAGAGCAGTTCAGAGCATGATCAGTAGTCAGTCAGCTGCTGAGAGCCATCCCAGCCCCCAAATATGGAATCTCTGTCTAAGCGTAGCCTGACCTCTTGTGACCCTGGAGACCTTGCACATTCCGTAGCCCAGAGAACGGCAATAAAAACAAATGTTGATGATCTTTCTGGGTTTGCAAAGGGCAAGGCACTGTTCTAAATCCTTTACACAGATTAACTCACTCCTCAAATGAGCCACCTGTTATAGAAAGGATGAAGAAACTGAGGCACGATGAAGTTAAGCCACTTTCCCGGGACTCATTAAAAGTATCAGGTGGGCCCAGATCTGCCCCAGGTGGCCTGGCTCTTACCCAGCTGGCCGCGCTGCCATCTGGGGCTGGCGCACAGCACCCTTGGGTCATCTGCGAGCACGGCCTGGGTCCCCAGCCTCCTGTCTCTGGGGCTGTGTGGTCCTCAGCTTGCAGAACGCTAAGGATGACAGAGCCCCTTCCGGGATGCTGAGGCCGGAGCCGAGCAGGAGACAGGAGAGTGGGGGGCGAGTGAGACGCTGCTCTTTCTCAAAAGACTGGGGCCTTCTTCCCTGAGACCATGCCCACCGCCTTGGAGTCACACTGCGCCCTGCCCTTCCGTCATGAAATGTCTGCGGCCTTCGCTTGGCAAAATGAACTGTGGGGGGGGGGGACCCTGTGTGTGACCCCTTGGTCCCCCTCCCCGAGAGGGTTCTGTCTAGGGAACGCCAATCTCACACCCTCGTCAGGCACGGCACCCCTCTGGCCACACACACACACACACACACACACACACACACACACACACACGAACGAAAGCTGAGGCACCTCCGAGAGCCTGAGGGCTGTGTGTGTGCCCAGCGTGCACTCCACGCAAACGAATCACCTCTATGACCTGCACCATTCCGGCAAGACGAGGCTCTGTCTCTGCAGGGGAGTTTTTTCCATCTCGTGGACTGGAAGGCGCAGACTCCCTAGTAAAGGTCCCAAGAGCAGCAGTGGTCACTGTTCTGACCTGACCGTGGTCTCTGGGTCCATCCATCAGGGCCACCACCGTGTGCCTGGCGACCTCCCTACCTCCAGGCTCACCAGGCCATATACGTTAGCATTTTGTGCATCAATCGTACCTCCGTGCAGTGGTTGTAAACAAAACAAAACCACAAAACCACTGACCTATCAGACTGGCAACTGGCTTACTTAAAAAATCTCATGTCTCCTATCCATTCTAGAACACTGGCGGTATTCCCTGAACGTTGCTTCCTTTTCCACGCTCTCTAATCTGTTCCCAATGTTAAGGTCAATTTCCGTCCTTGATGGCCTGGAACCACTGATGACTGGAAAGGGCAACTGGAAAGTTGCATGATGGGTTGAAACAAATCCTTCCTGTGGAAAAACTAGGGGCCTGACAACTGTCCCCGGCTTCCAACAGCTCCGAGGGAGCCCCTGCAGGGAGCCAGGGAGAACCCTGCCCCAGCCGCCGGGCACTGCTCACAAGACCTGCCCCCCATCCTAAGGGGATGCTGCTGTGACAGGACGGACGTGGACGTGCGTGACTGCAACACGCCTGTCGATGTTCACACCACGTCCATGTGAATGGCAAGG